>NW_027184954.1:0-58174 GCF_040668555.2 Bombus flavifrons
CGTATAACGTTATATAGTATTACGTTATAACGTATAACGTTATATAGTATTATGTTATAACGTATAACGTTATTTAGTATTACCATATAACGTATAACGTTATATAGTATTACGTTATAACGTATAACGTTATTTAGTATTACCACATAACGTATAACGTTATGTAGTATTACGTTATAACGTATAACGTTATATAGTATTACGTTATAACGTATAACGTTATATAGTATTACGTTATAACGTATAACGTTATATAGTATTACGTTATGACGTATAACGTTATATAGTATTACCATATAACGTATAACGTTATATAGTATTACGTTATAACGTTTTATAGTATCACCATATAACGTATAACGTTATATAGTATTACGTTATATCGTATAACGTTATATAGTATTACGTTATAACGTATTACGTTATATAGTATTACGTTATAACGTATAACGTTATATAGTATTACGTTATAACGTATAACGTTATATAGTATTACGTTATAACGTATAACATTATATAGTATTACGTTATAACGTATAACATTATATAGTATTACGTTATAACGTATAACGTTATATAGTATCACCATGTAACGTATAACGTTATATAGTATCACCACGTAACGTATAACGTTATATAGTATCACCATGTAACGTATAACGTTATATAGTATTACCATATAACGTATAACGTTATATAGTATTACCATATAACGTATAACGTTATATAGTATTACGTTATAACGTATAACGTTATTTAGTATTACCATATAACGTATAACGTAATGTAGTATTACGTTATAACGTATAACGTTATATAGTATTACGTTATAACGTATAACGTTATATAGTATTACGTTATAAAGTATAACGTTATATAGTATTACGTTATAACGTATAACGTTATATAGTATTACGTTATGACGTATAACGTTATATAGTATTACCATATAACGTATAACGTTATATAGTATTACGTTATAACGTTATATAGTATCACCATATAACGTATAACGTTATATAGTATTACGTTATATCGTATAACGTTATATAGTATTACGTTATAACGTATTACGTTATATAGTATTACGTTATAACGTATAAAGTTATATAGTATTACGTTATAACGTATAACGTTATATAGTATTACGTTATAACGTATAACATTATATAGTATTACGTTATAACGTATAACATTATATAGTATTACGTTATAACGTATAACGTTATATAGTATCACCATGTAACGTATAACGTTATATAGTATCACCATGTAACGTATAACGTTATATAGTATTACGTTATAACGTATAACGTTATATAGTATTACGTTATAACGTATAACGTTATATAGTATTACGTTATAACGTATAACGTTAAATAGTATTACGTTATAAAGTATAACGTTATATAGTATTACGTTATAACGTATAACGTTATATAGTATTACGTTATGACGTATAACGTTATATAGTATTACCATATAACGTATAACGTTATATAGTATTACGTTATAACGTTATATAGTATCACCATATAACGTATAACGTTATATAGTATTACGTTATATCGTATAACGTTATATAGTATTACGTTATAACGTATTACGTTATATAGTATTACGTTATAACGTATAAAGTTATATAGTATTACGTTATAACGTATAACGTTATATAGTATTACGTTATAACGTATAACGTTATATAGTATTACGTTATGACGTATAACGTTATATAGTATTACCATATAACGTATAACGTTATATAGTATTACGTTATAACGTTATATAGTATCACCATATAACGTATAACGTTATATAGTATTACGTTATATCGTATAACGTTATATAGTATTACGTTATAACGTATAACGTTATTTAGTATTACGTTATAACGTATAACGTTATATAGTATTACGTTATAACGTATAACGTTATATAGTATTACGTTATAACGTATAACGTTATATAGTATTACGTTATAACGTATAACGTTATATAGTATTACGTTATAACGTATATCGTTATATAGTATTACCATATAACGTATAACGTTATGTAGTATTACCATATAACGTATAACGTTATGTAGTATTACGTTATAACGTATAACGTTATATAGTATTACGTTATAACGTATAACGTTATATAGTATTACGTTATAACGTATAACGTTATATAGTATTACGTTATAACGTATAACGTTTATATAGTATTACGTTATAACGTATAACGTTATATAGTATCACCATGTAACGTATAACGTTATATAGTATCACCATGTAACGTTATAACGTTATATAGTATTACCATATAACGTATAACGTTATATAGTATTACCATATAACGTATAACGTTATATAGTATTACGTTATAACGTATAACGTTATATAGTATTACGTTATAACGTATATCGTTATATAGTATTACCATATAACGTATAACGTTATATAGTATTACGTTATAACGTATAACGTTATATAATATTACGTTATAACGTATAACGTTATATAGTATTACGTTATAACGTATAACGTTATATAGTATTACGTTATAACGTATAACGTTATATAGTATTACGTTATAACGTATAACGTTATATAGTATTACGTTATAACGTATAACGTTATATAGTATTACGTTATAACGTATAACGTTATATAGTATCACCATGTAACGTATAACGTTATATAGTATCACCATGTAACGTATAACGTTATATAGTATCACCATGTAACGTATAACGTTATATAGTATTACCATATAACGTATAACGTTATATAGTATTACGTTATAACGTATAACGTTATTTAGTATTACCATATAACGTATAACGTTATGTAGTATTACGTTATAACGTATAACGTTATATAGTATTACGTTATAACGTATAACGTTATATAGTATTACGTTAAAACGTATAACGTTATATAGTATTACGTTATAACGTATAACGTTATATAGTATTACGTTATAACGTATAACGTTATATAGTATTACGTTATAACGTATAACGTTATATAGTATTACGTTATAACGTATAACGTTATATAGTATTACGTTATAACGTATAACGTTATATAGTATTACGTTATAACGTATAACGTTATATAGTATCACCATGTAACGTATAACGTTATATAGTATCACCATGTAACGTATAACGTTATATAGTATCACCATGTAACGTATAACGTTATATAGTATTACCATATAACGTATAACGTTATATAGTATTACGTTATAACGTATAACGTTATTTAGTATTACCATATGACGTATAACGTTATGTAGTATTACGTTATAACGTATAACGTTATATAGTATTACGTTATAACGTATAACGTTATATAGTATTACGTTATAACGTATAACGTTATATAGTATTACGTTATAACGTATAACGTTATATAGTATTACGTTATAACGTATAACGTTATATAGTATTACGTTATAACGTATAACGTTATTTAGTATTACCATATAACGTATAACGTTATGTAGTATTACGTTATAACGTATAACGTTATATAGTATTACGTTATAACGTATAACGTTATATAGTATTACGTTATAACGTATAACGTTATATAGTATTGCGTTATGACGTATAACGTTATATAGTATTACCATATAAAGTATAACGTTATATAGTATTACGTTATAACGTTATATAGTATCACCATATAACGTATAACGTTATATAGTATTACGTTATATCGTATAACGTTATATAGTATTACGTTATAACGTATAACGTTATATAGTATCACCATGTAACGTATAACGTTATATAGTATCACCATGTAACGTATAACGTTATATAGTATCACCATGTAACGTATAACGTTATATAGTATTACCATATAACGTATAACGTTATATAGTATTACCATATAACGTATAACGTTATATAGTATTACGTTATAACGTATAACGTTATATAGTATTACGTTATAACGTATAACGTTATATAGTATTACGTTATAACGTATAACGTTATTTAGTATTACCATATAACGTATAACGTTATGTAGTATTACGTTATAACGTATAACGTTATATAGTATTACGTTATAACGTATAACGTTATATAGTATTACGTTATAACGTATAACGTTATATAGTATTACGTTATAACGTATAACGTTATATAGTATTATGTTATAACGTATAACGTTATTTAGTATTACCATATAACGTATAACGTTATATAGTATTACGTTATAACGTATAACGTTATTTAGTATTACCACATAACGTATAACGTTATGTAGTATTACGTTATAACGTATAACGTTATATAGTATTACGTTATAACGTATAACGTTATATAGTATTACGTTATAACGTATAACGTTATATAGTATTACGTTATGACGTATAACGTTATATAGTATTACCATATAACGTATAACGTTATATAGTATTACGTTATAACGTTTTATAGTATCACCATATAACGTATAACGTTATATGGTATTACGTTATATCGTATAACGTTATATAGTATTACGTTATAACGTATTACGTTATATAGTATTACGTTATAACGTATAACGTTATATAGTATTACGTTATAACGTATAACGTTATATAGTATTACGTTATAACGTATAACATTATATAGTATTACGTTATAACGTATAACATTATATAGTATTACGTTATAACGTATAACGTTATATAGTATCACCATGTAACGTATAACGTTATATAGTATCACCACGTAACGTATAACGTTATATAGTATCACCATGTAACGTATAACGTTATATAGTATTACCATATAACGTATAACGTTATATAGTATTACCATATAACGTATAACGTTATATAGTATTACGTTATAACGTATAACGTTATTTAGTATTACCATATAACGTATAACGTAATGTAGTATTACGTTATAACGTATAACGTTATATAGTATTACGTTATAACGTATAACGTTATATAGTATTACGTTATAAAGTATAACGTTATATAGTGTTACGTTATAACGTATAACGTTATATAGTATTACGTTATGACGTATAACGTTATATAGTATTACCATATAACGTATAACGTTATATAGTATTACGTTATAACGTTATATAGTATCACCATATAACGTATAACGTTATATAGTATTACGTTATATCGTATAACGTTATATAGTATTACGTTATAACGTATTACGTTATATAGTATTACGTTATAACGTATAAAGTTATATAGTATTACGTTATAACGTATAACGTTATATAGTATTACGTTATAACGTATAACATTATATAGTATTACGTTATAACGTATAACATTATATAGTATTACGTTATAACGTATAACGTTATATAGTATCACCATGTAACGTATAACGTTATATAGTATCACCATGTAACGTATAACGTTATATAGTATTACGTTATAACGTATAACGTTATATAGTATTACGTTATAACGTATAACGTTATATAGTATTACGTTATAACGTATAACGTTAAATAGTATTACGTTATAAAGTATAACGTTATATAGTATTACGTTATAACGTATAACGTTATATAGTATTACGTTATGACGTATAACGTTATATAGTATTACCATATAACGTATAACGTTATATAGTATTACGTTATAACGTTATATAGTATCACCATATAACGTATAACGTTATATAGTATTACGTTATATCGTATAACGTTATATAGTATTACGTTATAACGTATTACGTTATATAGTATTACGTTATAACGTATAAAGTTATATAGTATTACGTTATAACGTATAACGTTATATAGTATTACGTTATAACGTATAACGTTATATAGTATTACGTTATGGCGTATAACGTTATATAGTATTACCATATAACGTATAACGTTATATAGTATTACGTTATAACGTTATATAGTATCACCATATAACGTATAACGTTATATAGTATTACGTTATATCGTATAACGTTATATAGTATTACGTTATATCGTATAACGTTATTTAGTATTACGTTATAACGTATAACGTTATATAGTATTACGTTATAACGTATAACGTTATATAGTATTACGTTATAACGTATAACGTTATATAGTATTACGTTATAACGTATAACGTTATATAGTATTACGTTATAACGTATATCGTTATATAGTATTACCATATAACGTATAACGTTATGTAGTATTACCATATAACGTATAACGTTATGTAGTATTACGTTATAACGTATAACGTTATATAGTATTACGTTATAACGTATAACGTTATATAGTATTACGTTATAACGTATAACGTTATATAGTATTACGTTATAACGTATAACGTTATATAGTATTACGTTATAACGTATAACGTTATATAGTATCACCATGTAACGTATAACGTTATATAGTATTACCATATAACGTATAACGTTATATAGTATTACCATATAACGTATAACGTTATATAGTATTACCATATAACGTATAACGTTATATAGTATTACCATATAACGTATAACGTTATATAGTATTACGTTATAACGTATAACGTTATATAGTATTACGTTATAACGTATATCGTTATATAGTATTACCATATAACGTATAACGTTATATAGTATTACGTTATAACGTATAACGTTATATAATATTACGTTATAACGTATAACGTTATATAGTATTACGTTATAACGTATAACGTTATATAGTATTACGTTATAACGTATAACGTTATATAGTATTACGTTATAACGTATAACGTTATATAGTATTACGTTATAACGTATAACGTTATATAGTATTACGTTATAACGTATAACGTTATATAGTATCACCATGTAACGTATAACGTTATATAGTATCACCATGTAACGTATAACGTTATATAGTATCACCATGTAACGTATAACGTTATATAGTATTACCATATAACGTATAACGTTATATAGTATTACGTTATAACGTATAACGTTATTTAGTATTACCATATAACGTATAACGTTATGTAGTATTACGTTATAACGTATAACGTTATATAGTATTACGTTATAACGTATAACGTTATATAGTATTACGTTAAAACGTATAACGTTATATAGTATTACGTTATAACGTATAACGTTATATAGTATTACGTTATAACGTATAACGTTATATAGTATTACGTTATAACGTATAACGTTATATAGTATTACGTTATAACGTATAACGTTATATAGTATTACGTTATAACGTATAACGTTATATAGTATTACGTTATAACGTATAACGTTATATAGTATCACCATGTAACGTATAACGTTATATAGTATCACCATGTAACGTATAACGTTATATAGTATTACGTTATAACGTATAACGTTATTTAGTATTACCATATGACGTATAACGTTATGTAGTATTACGTTATAACGTATAACGTTATATAGTATTACGTTATAACGTATAACGTTATATAGTATTACGTTATAACGTATAACGTTATATAGTATTACGTTATAACGTATAACGTTATATAGTATTACGTTATAACGTATAACGTTATATAGTATTACGTTATAACGTATAACGTTATATAGTATTACGTTATAACGTATAACGTTATTTAGTATTACCATATAACGTATAACGTTATGTAGTATTACGTTATAACGTATAACGTTATATAGTATTACGTTATAACGTATAACGTTATATAGTATTACGTTATAACGTATAACGTTATATAGTATTGCGTTATGACGTATAACGTTATATAGTATTACCATATAACGTATAACGTTATATAGTATTACGTTATAACGTTATATAGTATCACCATATAACGTATAACGTTATATAGTATTACGTTATATCGTATAACGTTATATAGTATTACGTTATAACGTATTACGTTATATAGTATTACGTTATAACGTATAACGTTATATAGTATTACGTTATAACGTATAACGTTATATAGTATTACGTTATAACGTATAACATTATATAGTATTACGTTATAACGTATAACATTATATAGTATTACGTTATAACGTATAACGTTATATAGTATCACCATGTAACGTATAACGTTATATAGTATCACCATGTAACGTATAACGTTATATAGTATCACCATGTAACGTATAACGTTATATAGTATTACCATATAATGTATAACGTTATATAGTATTACCATATAACGTATAACGTTATATAGTATTACGTTATAACGTATAACGTTATATAGTATTACGTTATAACGTATAACGTTATATAGTATTACGTTATAACGTATAACGTTATTTAGTATTACCATATAACGTATAACGTTATGTATTATTACGTTATAACGTATAACGTTATATAGTATTATGTTATAACGTATAACGTTATATAGTATTACCATATCACGTATAACGTTATATAGTATTACGGTATAACGTATAACGTTATATACTATTACGTTATAACGTTATATAGTATCACCATGTAACGAATAACGTTATATAGTATTACGTTATAACGTATAACGTATAACGTTATATAGTATTACGTTATAACGTATAACGTTATATAGTATTACGTTATAACGTATAACGTTATATAGTATTACGTTATAACGTATAACGTTATTTAGTATTACCATATAACGTATAATGTTATGTAGTATTACGTTATAACGTATAACGTTATATAGTATTACGTTATAACGTATAACGTTATATAGTATTACGTTATAACGTATAACGTTATATAGTATTGCGTTATGACGTATAACGTTATATAGTATTACCATATAACGTATAACGTTATATAGTATTACGTTATAACGTTATATAGTATCACCATATAACGTATAACGTTATATAGTATTACGTTATATCGTATAACGTTATATAGTATTACGTTATAACGTATTACGTTATATAGTATTACGTTATAACGTATAACGTTATATAGTATTACGTTATAACGTATAACGTTATATAGTATTACGTTATAACGTATAACATTATATAGTATTACGTTATAACGTATAACATTATATAGTATTACGTTATAACGTATAACGTTATATAGTATCACCATGTAACGTATAACGTTATATAGTATCACCATGTAACGTATAACGTTATATAGTATTACGTTATAACGTATAACGTTATATAGTATTACGTTATGACGTATAACGTTATATAGTATTACCATATAACGTATAACGTTATATAGTATTACGTTATAACGTTATATAGTATCACCATATAACGTATAACGTTATATAGTATTACGTTATATCGTATAACGTTATATAGTACTACGTTATAACGTATTACGTTATATAGTATTACGTTATAACGTATAACGTTATATAGTATTACGTTATAACGTATAACGTTATATAGTATTACGTTATAACGTATAACATTATATAGTATTACGTTATAACGTATAACATTATATAGTATTACGTTATAACGTATAACGTTATATAGTATCACCATGTAACGTATAACGTTATATAGTATCACCACGTAACGTATAACGTTATATAGTATCACCATGTAACGTATAACGTTATATAGTATTACCATATAACGTATAACGTTATATAGTATTACCATATAACGTATAACGTTATATAGTATTACGTTATAACGTATAACGTTATTTAGTATTACCATATAACGTATAACGTAATGTAGTATTACGTTATAACGTATAACGTTATATAGTATTACGTTATAACGTATAACGTTATATAGTATTACGTTATAAAGTATAACGTTATATAGTATTACGTTATAACGTATAACGTTATATAGTATTACGTTATGACGTATAACGTTATATAGTATTACCATATAACGTATAACGTTATATAGTATTACGTTATAACGTTATATAGTATCACCATATAACGTATAACGTTATATAGTATTACGTTATATCGTATAACGTTATATAGTATTACGTTATAACGTATTACGTTATATAGTATTACGTTATAACGTATAACGTTATATAGTATTACGTTATAACGTATAACGTTATGTAGTATTACGTTATAACGTATAACATTATATAGTATTACGTTATAACGTATAACATTATATAGTATTACGTTATAACGTATAACGTTATATAGTATCACCATGTAACGTATAACGTTATATAGTATCACCATGTAACGTATAACGTTATATAGTATTACCATATAACGTATAACGTTATATAGTATTACGTTATAACGTATAACGTTATTTAGTATTACGTTATAACGTATAACGTTATATAGTATTACGTTATAACGTATAACGTTATATAGTATTACGTTATAACGTATAACGTTATATAGTATTACGTTATAACGTATAACGTTATATAGTATTACGTTATAACGTATAACGTTATATAGTATTACGTTATAACGTATAACGTTATATAGTATTACGTTATAACGTATATCGTTATATAGTATTACCATATAACGTATAACGTTATGTAGTATTACGTTATAACGTATAACGTTATATAGTATTACGTTATAACGTATAACGTTATATAGTATTACGTTATAACGTATAACGTTATATAGTATTACGTTATAACGTATAACGTTATATAGTATTACGTTATAACGTATAACGTTATATAGTATTACGTTATAACGTATAACGTTATATAGTATTACGTTATAACGTATAACGTTATATAGTATCACCATGTAACGTATAACGTTATATAGTATCACCATGTAACGTATAACGTTATATAGTATTACCATATAACGTATAACGTTATATAGTATTACCATATAACGTATAACGTTATATAGTATTACGTTCTAACGTATAACGTTATATAGTATTACGTTATAACGTATATCGTTATATAGTATTACGTTATAACGTATAACGTTATATAGTATTACGTTATAACGTATAACGTTATATAGTATTACGTTATAACGTATAACGTTATATAGTATTACGTTATAACGTATAACGTTATATAGTATTACGTTATAACGTATAACGTTATATAGTATTACGTTATAACGTATAACGTTATATAGTATCACCATGTAACGTATAACGTTATATAGTATCACCATGTAACGTATAACGTTATATAGTATCACCATGTAACGTATAACGTTATATAGTATTACCATATAACGTATAACGTTATATAGTATTACGTTATAACGTATAACGTTATTTAGTATTACCATATAACGTATAACGTTATGTAGTATTACGTTATAACGTATAACGTTATATAGTATTACGTTATAACGTATAACGTTATATAGTATTACGTTAAAACGTATAACGTTATATAGTATTACGTTATAACGTATAACGTTATATAGTATTACGTTATAACGTATAACGTTATATAGTATTACGTTATAACGTATAACGTTATATAGTATTACGTTATAACGTATAACGTTATATAGTATTACGTTATAACGTATAACGTTATATAGTATTACGTTATAACGTATAACGTTATATAGTATCACCATGTAACGTATAACTTTATATAGTATCACCATGTAACGTATAACGTTATATAGTATCACCATGTAACGTATAACGTTATATAGTATTACCATATAACGTATAACGTTATATAGTATTACGTTATAACGTATAACGTTATTTAGTATTACCATATGACGTATAACGTTATGTAGTATTACGTTATAACGTATAACGTTATATAGTATTACGTTATAACGTATAACGTTATATAGTATTACGTTATAACGTATAACGTTATATAGTATTACGTTATAACGTATAACGTTATATAGTATTACGTTATAACGTATAACGTTATATAGTATTACGTTATAACGTATAACGTTATTTAGTATTACCATATAACGTATAACGTTATGTAGTATTACGTTATAACGTATAACGTTATATAGTATTACGTTATAACGTATAACGTTATATAGTATTACGTTATAACGTATAACGTTATATAGTATTGCGTTATGACGTATAACGTTATATAGTATTACCATATAACGTATAACGTTATATAGTATTACGTTATAACGTTATATAGTATCACCATATAACGTATAACGTTATATAGTATTACGTTATATCGTATAACGTTATATAGTATTACGTTATAACGTATTACGTTATATAGTATTACGTTATAACGTATAACGTTATATAGTATTACGTTATAACGTATAACGTTATATAGTATTACGTTATAACGTATAACATTATATAGTATTACGTTATAACGTATAACATTATATAGTATTACGTTATAACGTATAACGTTATATAGTATCACCATGTAACGTATAACGTTATATAGTATCACCATGTAACGTATAACGTTATATAGTATTACCATATAATGTATAACGTTATATAGTATTACCATATAACGTATAACGTTATATAGTATTACGTTATAACGTATAACGTTATATAGTATTACTTTATAACGTATAACGTTATATAGTATTACGTTATAACGTATAACGTTATTTAGTATTACCATATAACGTATAACGTTATGTATTATTACGTTATAACGTATAACGTTATATAGTATTATGTTATAACGTATAACGTTATATATTAGGTGAAGTAAAAAGTTCTGAGCGCTTTTTCGCTTTATTTCGACGATGAAATTAACATAGTCAAGATTATTCGATTTAGATTAAATATGCGCCGTTTTGTTCGATTACTTTTGTCCATTTTGAAGGCAATTTCATAATTCCGCGGTTGAAGAAGTCCTCGTCCCTATTGGTAAAAAACTTGACCAGCTCATTTTCACAAGCCTCTCTTGAGGCCAGTTTTGTACCATCAAGAAAATTTTGCAAAAACTTAAAAATGTGATAATCGCTTGGTGCCAGGTCTGGACTGTACGGCGGATGCGATAGAACCTCCCAGCCAAGCTCTCGGAGCTTCTGACGCGTCGTTAAAGATGTGTGCGGCCTGGCGTTGTCTTGATGGAACACAACACCTTTCCTATTGGCCAATTCTGGCCGCTTCTGGTCGATCGCCTGCTTCAGTCTGGTCAGTTGTTGACAATAGAGGTCCGAATTAAGTGTTTGCCCCGATGGGAGCAGCTCATAATGGATGATTCACTTCCAATCCCACCAAACACACAATAAAACCTTCTTGGCCGTTAATCCACGCTTGGCGATCGTTTGGGCCGGCCCACCGCGATTGGACCACGATCTTTTTCGGCTGTTGTTCTCGTATGTGACCCATTTTTCATCGCCAGTCACCATCCGCTTCAAAAATGGGTCGATTTCGTTACGTCTCAACAAAGAATCGCAGGCATCAATTCGGTCCAAAAGGTTCTTTTGCGTCAATTCATGTGGCACCCATACGTCGAGCTTCTTCTTGAGACCAGCCTTATGCAAATGGTTCCAAACGGTTTTCTGGCTAATCTTCAGTTCCTGGGCAATGGAATAAGTGCTCACATGCCGGTCCGACTCGACGATTTCCATGATTTTATCCACATTTTCGACGATTGGCCTACCAGAGCGTGCCTCATCTTCGACGTCCATATTACCAGAACGGAATCGTTGGAACCACCGCTTTGCTGTTGCATTCGATACTGTACTGGGTCCATAAACAGCACAAATTTTTTTGGCCGCCTGCTCCGCCTTTTCACCTTGGTCGTAGTGGTACTGAAGAATGTATCGAATTTTCTCTTTTTTTATCTCCATTTTCGAACGCTGTAACACACAACTGGCTTCACCGAACACAAAACTGACAAAGAACCTTTTTGATGCGTAATATCACCTTGAAATCGGTGTATACTATGACTCGATGCGATGTGCACATCGTGAGATATGGCTCACTAAAGACATCTAGCGAAAAACGCTCAGAACTTTTTACTTAACCTAATAGTATTACCATATCACGTATAACGTTATATAGTATTACGGTATAACGTATAACGTTATATACTATTACGTTATAACGTTATATAGTATCACCATGTAACGAATAACGTTATATAGTATTACGTTATAACGTATAACGTATAACGTTATATAGTATTACGTTATAACGTATAACGTTATATAGTATTACGTTATAACGTATAACGTTATATAGTATTACGTTATAACGTATAACGTTATTTAGTATTACCATATAACGTATAATGTTATGTAGTATTACGTTATAACGTATAACGTTATATAGTATTACGTTATAACGTATAACGTTATATAGTATTACGTTATAACGTATAACGTTATATAGTATTGCGTTATGACGTATAACGTTATATAGTATTACCATATAACGTATAACGTTATATAGTATTACGTTATAACGTTATATAGTATCACCATATAACGTATAACGTTATATAGTATTACGTTATATCGTATAACGTTATATAGTATTACGTTATAACGTATTACGTTATATAGTATTACGTTATAACGTATAACGTTATATAGTATTACGTTATAACGTATAACGTTATATAGTATTACGTTATAACGTATAACATTATATAGTATTACGTTATAACGTATAACATTATATAGTATTACGTTATAACGTATAACGTTATATAGTATCACCATGTAACGTATAACGTTATATAGTATCACCATGTAACGTATAACGTTATATAGTATTACCATATAACGTATAACGTTATATAGTATTAACATATAACGTATAACGTTATATAGTATTACGTTATAACGTATAACGTTATATAGTATTACGTTATAACGTATAACGTTATATAGTATTACGTTATAACGTATAACGTTATTTAGTATTACCATATAACGTATAACGTTATGTAGTATTACGTTATAACGTATAACGTTATATAGTATTACGTTATAACGTATAACGTTATATAGTATTACCATATCACGTATAACGTTATATAGTATTACGGTATAACGTATAACGTTATATACTATTACGTTATAACGTTATATAGTATCACCATGTAACGAATAACGTTATATAGTATTACGTTATAACGTATAACGTATAACGTTATATAGTATTACGTTATAACGTATAACGTTATATAGTATTACGTTATAACGTATAACGTTATATAGTATTACGTTATAACGTATAACGTTATTTAGTATTACCATATAACGTATAACGTTATGTAGTATTACGTTATAACGTATAACGTTATATAGTATTACGTTATAACGTATAACGTTATATAGTATTACGTTATAACGTATAACGTTATATAGTATTACGTTATAACGTATAACGTTATATAGTATTACGTTATAACGTATAACGTTATATAATATTACGTTATAACGTATAACGTTATTTAGTATTACCATATAACGTATAACGTTATGTAGTATTACGTTATAACGTATAACGTTATATAGTATTACGTTATAACGTATAACGTTATATAGTATTACGTTATAACGTATAACGTTATATAGTATTGCGTTATGACGTATAACGTTATATAGTATTACCATATAACGTATAACGTTATATAGTATTACGTTATAACGTTATATAGTATCACCATATAACGTATAACGTTATATAGTATTACGTTATATCGTATAACGTTATATAGTATTACGTTATATAGTATTACGTTATAACGTATAACGTTATATAGTATTACGTTATAACGTATAACGTTATATAGTATTACGTTATAACGTATAACGTTATATAGTATTACGTTATAACGTATAACGTTATATAATATTACGTTATAACGTATAACGTTATTTAGTATTACCATATAACGTATAACGTTATGTAGTATTACGTTATAACGTATAACGTTATATAGTATTACGTTATAACGTATAACGTTATATAGTATTACGTTATAACGTATAACGTTATATAGTATTGCGTTATGACGTATAACGTTATATAGTATTACCATATAACGTATAACGTTATATAGTATTACGTTATAACGTTATATAGTATCACCATATAACGTATAACGTTATATAGTATTACGTTATATCGTATAACGTTATATAGTATTACGTTATATAGTATTACGTTATAACGTATAACGTTATATAGTATTACGTTATAACGTATAACGTTATATAGTATCACCATGTAACGTATAACGTTATATAGTATCACCATGTAACGTATAACGTTATATAGTATCACCATGTAACGTATAACGTTATATAGTATCACCATGTAACGTATAACGTTATATAGTATTACCATATAACGTATAACGTTATATAGTATTACGTTATAACGTATAACGTTATATAGTATTACGTTATAACGTATAACGTTATATAGTATTACGTTATAACGTATAACGTTATTTAGTATTACCATATAACGTATAACGTTATGTAGTATTACGTTATAACGTATAACGTTATATAGTATTACGTTATAACGTATAACGTTATATAGTATTACCATATCACGTATAACGTTATATAGTATTGCGGTATAACGTATAACGTTATATACTATTACGTTATAACGTTATATAGTATCACCATGTAACGAATAACGTTATATAGTATTACGTTATAACGTATAACGTATAACGTTATATAGTATTACGTTATAACGTATAACGTTATATAGTATTACGTTATAACGTATAACGTTATATAGTATTACGTTATAACGTATAACGTTATTTAGTATTACCATATAACGTATAACGTTATGTAGTATTACGTTATAACGTATAACGTTATATAGTATTACGTTATAACGTATAACGTTATATAGTATTACGTTATAACGTATAACGTTATATAGTATTACGTTATAACGTATAACGTTATATAGTATTACGTTATAACGTATAACGTTATATAATATTACGTTATAACGTATAACGTTATTTAGTATTACCATATAACGTATAACGTTATGTAGTATTACGTTATAACGTATAACGTTATATAGTATTACGTTATAACGTATAACGTTATATAGTATTACGTTATAACGTATAACGTTATATAGTATTGCGTTATGACGTATAACGTTATATAGTATTACCATATAACGTATAACGTTATATAGTATTACGTTATAACGTTATATAGTATCACCATATAACGTATAACGTTATATAGTATTACGTTATATCGTATAACGTTATATAGTATTACGTTATATAGTATTACGTTATAACGTATAACGTTATATAGTATTACGTTATAACGTATAACGTTATATAGTATTACGTTATAACGTATAACATTATATAGTATTACGTTATAACGTATAACATTATATAGTATTACGTTATAACGTATAACGTTATATAGTATCACCATGTAACGTATAACGTTATATAGTATCACCATGTAACGTATAACGTTATATAGTATCACCATGTAACGTATAACGTTATATAGTATCACCATGTAACGTATAACGTTATATAGTATTACCATATAACGTATAACGTTATATAGTATTACGTTATAACGTATAACGTTATATAGTATTACGTTATAACGTATAACGTTATATAGTATTACGTTATAACGTATAACGTTATTTAGTATTACCATATAACGTATAACGTTATGTATTATTACGTTATAACGTATAACGTTATATAGTATTATGTTATAACGTATAACGTTATATAGTATTACCATATCACGTATAACGTTATATAGTATTACGGTATAACGTATAACGTTATATACTATTACGTTATAACGTTATATAGTATCACCATGTAACGAATAACGTTATATAGTATTACGTTATAACGTATAACGTATAACGTTATATAGTATTACGTTATAACGTATAACGTTATATAGTATTACGTTATAACGTATAACGTTATATAGTATTACGTTATAACGTATAACGTTATTTAGTATTACCATATAACGTATAATGTTATGTAGTATTACGTTATAACGTATAACGTTATATAGTATTACGTTATAACGTATAACGTTATATAGTATTACGTTATAACGTATAACGTTATATAGTATTGCGATATGACGTATAACGTTATATAGTATTACCATATAACGTATAACGTTATATAGTATTACGTTATAACGTTATATAGTATCACCATATAACGTATAACGTTATATAGTATTACGTTATATCGTATAACGTTATATAGTATTACGTTATAACGTATTACGTTATATAGTATTACGTTATAACGTATAACGTTATATAGTATTACGTTATAACGTATAACGTTATATAGTATTACGTTATAACGTATAACATTATATAGTATTACGTTATAACGTATAACATTATATAGTATTACGTTATAACGTATAACGTTATATAGTATCACCATGTAACGTATAACGTTATATAGTATCACCATGTAACGTATAACGTTATATAGTATTACCATATAACGTATAACGTTATATAGTATTACCATATAACGTATAACGTTATATAGTATTACGTTATAACGTATAACGTTATATAGTATTACGTTATAACGTATAACGTTATATAGTATTACGTTATAACGTATAACGTTATTTAGTATTACCATATAACGTATAACGTTATGTAGTATTACGTTATAACGTATAACGTTATATAGTATTACGTTATAACGTATAACGTTATATAGTATTACCATATCACGTATAACGTTATATAGTATTACGTTATAACGTTATATAGTATCACCATGTAACGAATAACGTTATATAGTATTACGTTATAACGTATAACGTATAACGTTATATAGTATTACGTTATAACGTATAACGTTATATAGTATTACGTTATAACGTATAACGTTATATAGTATTACGTTATAACGTATAACGTTATTTAGTATTACCATATAACGTATAACGTTATGTAGTATTACGTTATAACGTATAACGTTATATAGTATTACGTTATAACGTATAACGTTATATAGTATTACGTTATAACGTATAACGTTATATAGTATTACGTTATAACGTATAACGTTATATAGTATTACGTTATAACGTATAACGTTATATAGTATTACGTTATAACGTATAACGTTATATAGTATTACGTTATGACGTATAACGTTATATAGTATTACCATATAACGTATAACGTTATATAGTATTACGTTATAACGTTATATAGTATCACCATATAACGTATAACGTTATATAGTATTACGTTATATCGTATAACGTTATATAGTATTACGTTATAACGTATTACGTTATATAGTATTACGTTATAACGTATAACGTTATATAGTATTACGTTATAACGTATAACGTTATATAGTATTACGTTATAACGTATAACATTATATAGTATTACGTTATAACGTATAACATTATATAGTATTACGTTAGAACGTATAACGTTATATAGTATCACCATGTAACGTATAACGTTATATAGTATCACCATGTAACGTATAACGTTATATAGTATCACCATGTAACATATAACGTTATATAGTATTACCATATAACGTATAACGTTATATAGTATTACCATATAACGTATAACGTTATATAGTATTACGTTATAACGTATAACGTTATTTAGTATTACCATATAACGTATAACGTTATGTAGTATTACGTTATAACGTATAACGTTATATAGTATTACGTTATAACGTATAACGTTATATAGTATTACGTTATAACGTATAACGTTATATAGTATTACGTTATTACGTATAACGGTATATAGTATTACCATATAACGTATAACGTTATATAGTATTACGCTATAACGTTATATAGTATCACCATATAACGTATAGCGTTATATAGTATTACGTTATATCGTATAACGTTATATAGTATTACGTTATAACGTATTACGTTATATAGTATTACGTTATAACGTACAGCGTTATATAGTATTACGTTATAACGTATAACGTTATATAGTATTACGTTATAACGTATAACGTTATATAGTATTACGTTAGAACGTATAACATTATATAGTATTACGTTATAACGTATAACGTTATATAGTATCACCATGTAACGTATAACGTTATATAGTATCACCATGTAACGTATAACGTTATATAGTATCACCATGTAACGTATAACGTTATATAGTATTACCATATAACGTATAACGTTATATAGTATTACCATATAACGTATAACGTTATATAGTATTACGTTATAACGTATAGCGTTATATAGTATTACGTTATAACGTATAACGTTATATAGTATTACGTTATAACGTATAACGTTATATAGTATTACGTTATAACGTTATATAGTATCACCATATAACGTATAACGTTATATAGTATTACGTTATATCGTATAACGTTATATAGTATTACGTTATAACGTATTACGTTATATAGTATTACGTTATAACGTATAGCGTTATATAGTATTACGTTATAACGTATAGCGTTATATAGTATTACGTTATAACGTATAACGTTATATAGTATTACGTTCTAACGTATAACGTTATATAGTATTACGTTAGAACGTATAACATTATATAGTATTACGTTATAACGTATAACGTTATATAGTATCACCATGTAACGTATAACGTTATATAGTATCACCATGTAACGTATAACGTTATATAGTATCACCATGTAACGTATAACGTTATATAGTATTACCATATAACGTATAACGTTATATAGTATTACGTTATAACGTATAGCGTTATATAGTATTACGTTATAACGTATAGCGTTATATAGTATTACGTTATAACGTATAACGTTATATAGTATTACGTTATAACGTATAACGTTATATAGTATTACGTTATAACGTTATATAGTATCACCATATAACGTATAACGTTATATAGTATTACGTTATATCGTATAACGTTATATAGTATTACGTTATAACGTATTACGTTATATAGTATTACGTTATAACGTATAGCGTTATATAGTATTACGTTATAACGTATAACGTTATATAGTATTACGTTATAACGTATAACGTTATATAGTATTACGTTAGAACGTATAACGTTATATAGTATCACCATGTAACGTATAACGTTATATAGTATCACCATATAACGTATAACGTTATATAGTATTACGTTATAACGTATAACGTTATTTAGTATTACCATATAACGTATAACGTTATGTAGTATTACGTTATAACGTATAACGTTATATAGTATTACGTTATAACGTATAACGTTATATAGTATTACGTTATAACGTATAACGATATAGTATTACCGTATAACGTTTAACGTTATATAGTATTACGTTATAACGTATAACGTTATATAGTATTACGTTATAACGTATAACGTTATATAGTATTACGTTATAACGTATAACGTTATATAGTATTACGTTATAACGTATAACGTTATTTAGTATTACCATATAACGTATAACGTTATATAGTATTACGTTATAACGTATAACGTTATTTAGTATTACCATATAACGTATAACGTTATGTAGTATTACGCTATAACGTATAACGTTATATAGTATTACGTTATAACGTATAACGTTATATAGTATTACGTTATAACGTATAACGTTATATAGTATTACCATATAACGTATAACGTTATATAGTATTACGTTATAACGTATAACGTTATATAGTATTACGTTATAACGTATAACGTTATATAGTATTACGTTATAACGTATAACGTTATATAGTATTACCATATAACGTATAACGTTATATATTATTACGTTATAACGTATAACGTTATATAGTATTACGTTATAACGTATAACGTTATATAGTATTACGTTATAACGTATAACGTTATATAGTATCACCATGTAACGTATAACGTTATATAGTATCACCATGTAACGTATAACGTTATATAGTATCACCATGTAACGTATAACGTTATATAGTGTTACCATATAACGTATAACGTTATATAGTATTACGTTATAACGTATAACGTTATTTAGTATTACTATATAACGTATAACGTTATGTAGTATTACGTTATAACGTATAACGTTATATAGTATTACGTTATAACGTATAACGTTATATAGTATTACCGTATAACGTATAACGTTATATAGTGTTACGTTATAACGTATAACGTTATATAGTATTACGTTATAACGTATAACGTTATATAGTATCACCATGTAACGTATAACGTTATATAGTGTTACCATATAACGTATAACGTTATATAGTATTACGTTATAACGTATAACGTTATTTAGTATTACTATATAACGTATAACGTTATGTAGTATTACGTTATAACGTATAACGTTATATAGTATTACGTTATAACGTATAACGTTATATAGTATTACCGTATAACGTATAACGTTATATAGTGTTACGTTATAACGTATAACGTTATATAGTATTACGTTATAACGTATAACGTTATATAGTATTACGTTATAACGTATAACGTTATTTAGTATTACCATATAACGTATAACGTTATATAGTATTACGTTATAACGTATAACGTTATATAGTATTACCATATAACGTATAACGATATATAATATTACGTTATAACGTATAACGTTATATAGTATTACGTTATAACGTATAACGTTATATAGTATTACGTTATAACGTATAACGTTATATAGTATTACGTTATAACGTATAACGTTATATAGTGTTACGTTATAACGTATAACGTTATATAGTATTACGTTATAACGTATAACGTTATATAGTATTACGTTATAACGTATAACGTTATTTAGTATTACCATATAACGTATAACGTTATATAGTATTACGTTATAACGTATAACGTTATATAGTATTACCATATAACGTATAACGTTATATAGTATTACGTTATAACGTATAACGTTATATAGTATTACGTTATAACGTATAACGTTATATAGTATTACGTTATAACGTATAACGTTATATAGTATGACGTTATAACGTATAACGTTATATAGTATTACGTTATAACGTATAACGTTATATAGTATTACCATATAACGTATAACGTTATGTAGTATTACGTTATAACGTATTAAGTTATATAGTATTACGTTATAACGTATAACGTTATATAGTATTACGTTATAACGTATAACGTTATATAGTATTACGTTATAACGTTATATAGTATCACCATATAACGTATAACGTTATATAGTATTACGTTATATCGTATAACGTTATATAGTATTACGTTATAACGTATTACGTTATATAGTATTACGTTATAACGTATAACGTTATATAGTATTACGTTATAACGTATAACGTTATATAGTATTACGTTATAACGTATAACATTATATAGTATTACGTTATAACGTATAACGTTATATAGTATCACCATGTAACGTATAACGTTATATAGTATCACCATGTAACGTATAACGTTATATAGTATCACCATGTAACGTATAACGTTATATAGTATTACCATATAACGTATAACGTTATATAGCATTACCATATAACGTATAACGTTATATAGTATTACGTTATAACGTATAACGTTATTTAGTATTACCATATAACGTATAACGTTATGTAGTATTACGTTATAACGTATAACGTTATATAGTTTTACGTTATAACGTATAACGTTATATAGTATTACGTTATAACGTATAACGTTATATAGTATTACCGTATAACGTATAACGTTATATAGTATTACGTTATAACGTATAACGTTATATAGTATTACGTTATAACGTATAACGTTATATAGTATTACGTTATAACGTATAACGTTATTTAGTATTACCATATAACGTATAACGTTATATAGTATTACGTTATAACGTATAACGTTATTTAGTATTACCATATAACGTATAACGTTATGTAGTATTACGCTATAACGTATAACGTTATATAGTATTACGTTATAACGTATAACGTTATATAGTATTACGTTATAACGTATAACGTTATATAGTATTACCATATAACGTATAACGTTATATAGTATTACGTTATAACGTATAACGTTATATAGTATTACGTTATATCGTATAACGTTATATATTATTAGGTTATATCGTATAACGTTATATAGTATTAGGTTATAAGGTATAACGTTATATAGTATTACGTTATAACGTGTAACATTTTATAGTATAACGTTATAACGTATAACGTTATATAGTATCACCATGTAACGTACAACGTTATATAGTATTACGTTATAACGTATAACGTTATATAGTATTACGTTATAACGTATAACGTTATATAGTATTACGTTATATCGTATAACGTTATATAGTATTACGTTATAACGTATAACGTTATATAGTATTACCATATAACGTATAACGTTATATAGTATTACGTTATAACGTATAACGTTATATAGTATTACATTATAACGTATAACGTTATATAGTATTACGTTATGACGTATAACGTTATATAGTATTACCATATAACGTATAACGTTATATAGTATTACGTTATAACGTTATATAGTATCACCATATAACGTATAACGTTATATAGTATGACGTTATATCGTATAACGTTATATAGTATTACGTTATAACGTATTACGTTATATAGTATTACGTTATAACGTATAACGTTATATAGTATTACGTTATAACGTATAACGTTAGATAGTATTACGTTATAACGTATAACGTTATTTAGTATTACCATATAACGTATAACGTTATATAGTATTACGTTATAACGTATAACGTTATTTAGTATTACCATATAACGTATAACGTTATGTAGTATTACGTTATAACGTATAACGTTATATAGTATTACGTTATAACGTATAACGTTATATAGTATTACCATATAACGTATAACGTTATATAGTATTACCATATAACGTATAACGTTGTATAGTATTACGTTATAACGTATAACGTTATATAGTATTACGTTATAACGTATAACGTTATATAGTATTACGTTGTAACGTATAACGTTATATAGTATTACGTTATAACGTATAACGTTATATAGTATTACGTTATAACGTATAACGTTATTTAGTATTACCATATAACGTATAACGTTATGTAGTATTACGTTATAACGTATAACGTTATATAGTATTACGTTATAACGTATAACGTTATATAGTATTACGTTATAACGTATAACGTTATATAGTATTACGTTATGACGTATAACGTTATATAGTATTACCATATAACGTATAACGTTATATAGTATTACGTTATAACGTTATATAGTATCACCATATAACGTATAACGTTATTTAGTATTACGTTATATCGTATAACGTTATATAGTATTACGTTATAACGTATTACGTTATATAGTATTACGTTATAACGTATAGCGTTATATAGTATTACGTTATAACGTATAACGTTATATAGTATTACGTTATAACGTATAACGTTATATAGTATTACGTTAGAACGTATAACATTATATAGTATTACGTTATAACGTATAACGTTATATAGTATCACCATGTAACGTATAACGTTATATAGTATCACCATGTAACGTATAACGTTATATAGTATCACCATGTAACGTATAACGTTATATAGTATTACCATATAACGTATAACGTTATATAGTATTACCATATAACGTATAACGTTATATAGTATTACGTTATAACGTATAGCGTTATATAGTATTACGTTATAACGTATAACGTTATATAGTATTACGTTATAACGTATAACGTTATATAGTATTACGTTATAACGTTATATAGTATCACCATATAACGTATAACGTTATATAGTATTACGTTATATCGTATAACGTTATATAGTATTACGTTATAACGTATTACGTTATATAGTATTACGTTATAACGTATAGCGTTATATAGTATTACGTTATAACGTATAACGTTATATAGTATTACGTTATAACGTATAACGTTATATAGTATTACGTTAGAACGTATAACGTTATATAGTATCACCATGTAACGTATAACGTTATATAGTATCACCATGTAACGTATAACGTTATATAGTATCACCATGTAACGTATAACGTTATATAGTATTGCCATATAACGTATAACGTTATATAGTATTACCATATAACGTATAACGTTATATAGTATTACGTTATAACGTATAACGTTATTTAGTATTACCATATAACGTATAACGTTATGTAGTATTACGTTATAACGTATAACGTTATATAGTATTACGTTATAACGTATAACGTTATATAGTATTACGTTATAACGTATAACGATATAGTATTACCGTATAACGTTTAACGTTATATAGTATTACGTTATAACGTATAACGTTATATAGTATTACGTTATAACGTATAACGTTATATAGTATTACGTTATAACGTATAACGTTATATAGTATTACGTTATAACGTATAACGTTATTTAGTATTACCATATAACGTATAACGTTATATAGTATTACGTTATAACGTATAACGTTATTTAGTATTACCATATAACGTATAACGTTATGTAGTATTACGCTATAACGTATAACGTTATATAGTATTACGTTATAACGTATAACGTTATATAGTATTACGTTATAACGTATAACGTTATATAGTATTACCATATAACGTATAACGTTATATAGTATTACGTTATAACGTATAACGTTATATAGTATTACGTTATAACGTATAACGTTATATAGTATTACGTTATAACGTATAACGTTATATAGTATTACCATATAACGTATAACGTTATATATTATTACGTTATAACGTCTAACGTTATATAGTATTACGTTATAACGTATAACGTTATATAGTATTACGTTATAACGTATAACGTTATATAGTATCACCATGTAACGTATAACGTTATATAGTATCACCATGTAACGTATAACGTTATATAGTATCACCATGTAACGTATAGCGTTATATAGTATTACCATATAACGTATAACGTTATATAGTATTACGTTATAACGTATAACGTTATTTAGTATTACTATATAACGTATAACGTTATGTAGTATTACGTTATAACGTATAACGTTATATAGTATTACGTTATAACGTATAACGTTATATAGTATTACCGTATAACGTATAACGTTATATAGTGTTACGTTATAACGTATAACGTTATATAGTATTACGTTATAACGTATAACGTTATATAGTATTACGTTATAACGTATAACGTTATTTAGTATTACCATATAACGTATAACGTTATATAGTATTACGTTATAACGTATAACGTTATATAGTATTACCATATAACGTATAACGTTATATAGTATTACGTTATAACGTATAACGTTATATAGTATTACGTTATAACGTATAACGTTATATAGTATTACGTTATAACGTATAACGTTATATAGTATGACGTTATAACGTATAACGTTATATAGTATTACGTTATAACGTATAACGTTATATAGTATTACCATATAACGTATAACGTTATGTAGTATTACGTTATAACGTATTAAGTTATATAGTATTACGTTATAACGTATAACGTTATATAGTATTACGTTATAACGTATAACGTTATATAGTATTACGTTATAACGTTATATAGTATCACCATATAACGTATAACGTTATATAGTATTACGTTATATCGTATAACGTTATATAGTATTACGTTATAACGTATTACGTTATATAGTATTACGTTATAACGTATAACGTTATATAGTATTACGTTATAACGTATAACGTTATATAGTATTACGTTATAACGTATAACATTATATAGTATTACGTTATAACGTATAACGTTATATAGTATCACCATGTAACGTGTAACGTTATATAGTATCACCATGTAACGTATAACGTTATATAGTATTACGTTATAACGTATAACGTTATTTAGTATTACGTTATAACGTATAACGTTATTTAGTATTACGATATAACGTATAACGTTATATAGTATTACGTTATAACGTGTAACATTTTATAGTATAACGTTATAACGTATAACGTTATATAGTATCACCATGTAACGTACAACGTTATATAGTATTACGTTATAACGTATAACGTTATATAGTATTACGTTATAACGTATAACGTTATATAGTATTACGTTATATAGTATTACGTTATAACGTATAACGTTATATAGTATTACGTTATAACGTATTACGTTATATAGTATTACGTTATAACGTATAACGTTATATAGTATTACGTTATAACGTATAACGTTATATAGTATTACGTTATAACGTATAACATTATATAGTATGACGTTATAACGTATAACGTTATATAGTATTACGTTATAACGTATAACGTTATATAGTATTACCATATAACGTATAACGTTATGTAGTATTACGTTATAACGTATTAAGTTATATAGTATTACGTTATATCGTATAACGTTATATATTATTAGGTTATAACGTATAACGTTATATAGTATTACGTTATAACGTGTAACATTTTATAGTATAACGTTATAACGTATAACGTTATATAGTATCACCATGTAACGTACAACGTTATATAGTATTACGTTATAACGTATAACGTTATATAGTATTACGTTATAACGTATAACGTTATATAGTATTACGTTATATAGTATTACGTTATAACGTATAACGTTATATAGTATTACGTTATGACGTATAACGTTATATAGTATTACCATATAACGTATAACGTTATATAGTATTACGTTGTAACGTATAACGTTATATAGTATTACGTTATAACGTATAACGTTATATAGTATTACGTTATAACGTATAACGTTATATAGTATGACGTTATAACGTATAACGTTATATAGTATTACGTTATAACGTATAACGTTATATAGTATTACCATATAACGTATAACGTTATGTAGTATTACGTTATAACGTATTACGTTATATAGTATTACGTTATAACGTATAACGTTATATAGTATTACGTTATAACGTATAACGTTATATAGTATTACCATATAACGTATAACGTTATATAGTATTACGTTATAAGGTATAACGTTATTTAGTATTACCATATAACGTATAACGTTATGTAGTATTACGTTATAACGTATAACGTTATATAGTATTACGTTATAACGTATAACGTTATATAGTATTACGTTATAACGTATAACGTTATATAGTATCACCGTGTAACGTATAACGTTATATAGTATTACGTTATAACGTATAACGTTATATAGTATTACGTTATAACGTATAACGTTAGATAGTATTACGTTATAACGTATAACGTTATATAGTATTACCATATAACGTATAACGTTATATAGTATTACGTTATAACGTATAACGTTATTTAGTATTACCATATAACGTATAACGTTATGTAGTATTACGTTATAACGTATAACGTTATATAGTATTACGTTATAACGTATAACGTTATATAGTATTACCATATAACGTATAACGTTATATAGTATTACCATATAACGTATAACGTTGTATAGTATTACGTTATAACGTATAACGTTATATAGTATTACGTTATAACGTATAACGTTATATAGTATTACGTTGTAACGTATAACGTTATATAGTATTACGTTATAACGTATAACGTTATATAGTATTACGTTATAACGTATAACGTTATTTAGTATTACCATATAACGTATAACGTTATGTAGTCTTACGTTATAACGTATAACGTTATATAGTATTACGTTATAACGTATAACGTTATATAGTATTACGTTATAACGTATAACGTTATATAGTATTACGTTATGACGTATAACGTTATATAGTATTACCATATAACGTATAACGTTATATAGTATTACGTTATAACGTTATATAGTATCACCATATAACGTATAACGTTATTTAGTATTACGTTATATCGTATAACGTTATATAGTATTACGTTATAACGTATTACGTTATATAGTATTACGTTATAACGTATAGCGTTATATAGTATTACGTTATAACGTATAACGTTATATAGTATTACGTTATAACGTATAACGTTATATAGTATTACGTTAGAACGTATAACATTATATAGTATTACGTTATAACGTATAACGTTATATAGTATCACCATGTAACGTATAACGTTATATAGTATCACCATGTAACGTATAACGTTATATAGTATCACCATGTAACGTATAGCGTTATATAGTATTACCATATAACGTATAACGTTATATAGTATTACGTTATAACGTATAACGTTATTTAGTATTACCATATAACGTATAACGTTATGTAGTATTACGCTATAACGTATAACGTTATATAGTATTACGTTATAACGTATAACGTTATATAGTATTACGTTATAACGTATAACGTTATATAGTATTACCATATAACGTATAACGTTATATAGTATTACGTTATAACGTATAACGCTATTTAGTATTACCATATAACGTATAACGTTATGTAGTATTACGTTATAACGTATAACGTTATATAGTATTACGTTATAACGTATAACGTTATATAGTATTACGTTATAACGTATAACGTTATATAGTATTACGTTATTACGTATAACGGTATATAGTATTACCATATAACGTATAACGTTATATAGTATTACGCTATAACGTTATATAGTATCACCATATAACGTATAGCGTTATATAGTATTACGTTATATCGTATAACGTTATATAGTATTACGTTATAACGTATTACGTTATATAGTATTACGTTATAACGTATAGCGTTATATAGTATTACGTTATAACGTATAACGTTATATAGTATTACGTTATAACGTATAACGTTATATAGTATTACGTTAGAACGTATAACATTATATAGTATTACGTTATAACGTATAACGTTATATAGTATCACCATGTAACGTATAACGTTATATAGTATCACCATGTAACGTATAACGTTATATAGTATCACCATGTAACGTATAACGTTATATAGTATTACCATATAACGTATAACGTTATATAGTATTACCATATAACGTATAACGTTATATAGTATTACGTTATAACGTATAGCGTTATATAGTATTACGTTATAACGTATAACGTTATATAGTATTACGTTATAACGTATAACGTTATATAGTATTACGTTATAACGTTATATAGTATCACCATATAACGTATAACGTTATATAGTATTACGTTATATCGTATAACGTTATATAGTATTACGTTATAACGTATTACGTTATATAGTATTACGTTATAACGTATAGCGTTATATAGTATTACGTTATAACGTATAGCGTTATATAGTATTACGTTATAACGTATAACGTTATATAGTATTACGTTATAACGTATAACGTTATATAGTATTACGTTATAACGTATAACGTTATTTAGTATTACCATATAACGTATAACGTTATATAGTATTACGTTATAACGTATAACGTTATTTAGTATTACCATATAACGTATAACGTTATGTAGTATTACGCTATAACGTATAACGTTATATAGTATTACGTTATAACGTATAACGTTATATAGTATTACGTTATAACGTATAACGTTATATAGTATTACCATATAACGTATAACGTTATATAGTATTACGTTATAACGTATAACGTTATATAGTATTACGTTATAACGTATAACGTTATATAGTATTACGTTATAACGTATAACGTTATATAGTATTACCATATAACGTATAACGTTATATATTATTACGTTATAACGTATAACGTTATATAGTATTACGTTATAACGTATAACGTTATATAGTATTACGTTATAACGTATAACGTTATATAGTATCACCATGTAACGTATAACGTTATATAGTATCACCATGTAACGTATAACGTTATATAGTATCACCATGTAACGTATAGCGTTATATAGTATTACCATATAACGTATAACGTTATATAGTATTACGTTATAACGTATAACGTTATTTAGTATTACTATATAACGTATAACGTTATGTAGTATTACGTTATAACGTATAACGTTATATAGTATTACGTTATAACGTATAACGTTATATAGTATTACCGTATAACGTATAACGTTATATAGTGTTACGTTATAACGTATAACGTTATATAGTATTACGTTATAACGTATAACGTTATATAGTATTACGTTATAACGTATAACGTTATTTAGTATTACCATATAACGTATAACGTTATATAGTATTACGTTATAACGTATAACGTTATATAGTATTACCATATAACGTATAACGTTATATAGTATTACGTTATAACGTATAACGTTATATAGTATTACGTTATAACGTATAACGTTATATAGTATTACGTTATAACGTATAACGTTATATAGTATGACGTTATAACGTATAACGTTATATAGTATTACGTTATAACGTATAACGTTATATAGTATTACCATATAACGTATAACGTTATGTAGTATTACGTTATAACGTATTAAGTTATATAGTATTACGTTATAACGTATAACGTTATATAGTATTACGTTATAACGTATAACGTTATATAGTATTACGTTATAACGTTATATAGTATCACCATATAACGTATAACGTTATATAGTATTACGTTATATCGTATAACGTTATATAGTATTACGTTATAACGTATTACGTTATATAGTATTACGTTATAACGTATAACGTTATATAGTATTACGTTATAACGTATAACGTTATATAGTATTACGTTATAACGTATAACATTATATAGTATTACGTTATAACGTATAACGTTATATAGTATCACCATGTAACGTGTAACGTTATATAGTATCACCATGTAACGTATAACGTTATATAGTATTACGTTATAACGTATAACGTTATTTAGTATTACGTTATAACGTATAACGTTATTTAGTATTACGATATAACGTATAACGTTATATAGTATTACGTTATAACGTGTAACATTTTATAGTATAACGTTATAACGTATAACGTTATATAGTATCACCATGTAACGTACAACGTTATATAGTATTACGTTATAACGTATAACGTTATATAGTATTACGTTATAACGTATAACGTTATATAGTATTACGTTATATAGTATTACGTTATAACGTATAACGTTATATAGTATTACGTTATAACGTATTACGTTATATAGTATTACGTTATAACGTATAACGTTATATAGTATTACGTTATAACGTATAACGTTATATAGTATTACGTTATAACGTATAACATTATATAGTATGACGTTATAACGTATAACGTTATATAGTATTACGTTATAACGTATAACGTTATATAGTATTACCATATAACGTATAACGTTATGTAGTATTACGTTATAACGTATTAAGTTATATAGTATTACGTTATATCGTATAACGTTATATATTATTAGGTTATAACGTATAACGTTATATAGTATTACGTTATAACGTGTAACATTTTATAGTATAACGTTATAACGTATAACGTTATATAGTATCACCATGTAACGTACAACGTTATATAGTATTACGTTATAACGTATAACGTTATATAGTATTACGTTATAACGTATAACGTTATATAGTATTACGTTATATAGTATTACGTTATAACGTATAACGTTATATAGTATTACGTTATGACGTATAACGTTATATAGTATTACCATATAACGTATAACGTTATATAGTATTACCATATAACGTATAACGTTATATAGTATTACGTTATAACGTATAGCGTTATATAGTATTACGTTATAACGTATAACGTTATATAGTATTACGTTATAACGTATAACGTTATATAGTATTACGTTATAACGTTATATAGTATCACCATATAACGTATAACGTTATATAGTATTACGTTATATCGTATAACGTTATATAGTATTACGTTATAACGTATTACGTTATATAGTATTACGTTATAACGTATAGCGTTATATAGTATTACGTTATAACGTATAGCGTTATATAGTATTACGTTATAACGTATAACGTTATATAGTATTACGTTATAACGTATAACGTTATATAGTATTACGTTATAACGTATAACGTTATTTAGTATTACCATATAACGTATAACGTTATATAGTATTACGTTATAACGTATAACGTTATTTAGTATTACCATATAACGTATAACGTTATGTAGTATTACGCTATAACGTATAACGTTATATAGTATTACGTTATAACGTATAACGTTATATAGTATTACGTTATAACGTATAACGTTATATAGTATTACCATATAACGTATAACGTTATATAGTATTACGTTATAACGTATAACGTTATATAGTATTACGTTATAACGTATAACGTTATATAGTATTACGTTATAACGTATAACGTTATATAGTATTACCATATAACGTATAACGTTATATATTATTACGTTATAACGTATAACGTTATATAGTATTACGTTATAACGTATAACGTTATATAGTATTACGTTATAACGTATAACGTTATATAGTATCACCATGTAACGTATAACGTTATATAGTATCACCATGTAACGTATAACGTTATATAGTATCACCATGTAACGTATAGCGTTATATAGTATTACCATATAACGTATAACGTTATATAGTATTACGTTATAACGTATAACGTTATTTAGTATTACTATATAACGTATAACGTTATGTAGTATTACGTTATAACGTATAACGTTATATAGTATTACGTTATAACGTATAACGTTATATAGTATTACCGTATAACGTATAACGTTATATAGTGTTACGTTATAACGTATAACGTTATATAGTATTACGTTATAACGTATAACGTTATATAGTATTACGTTATAACGTATAACGTTATTTAGTATTACCATATAACGTATAACGTTATATAGTATTACGTTATAACGTATAACGTTATATAGTATTACCATATAACGTATAACGTTATATAGTATTACGTTATAACGTATAACGTTATATAGTATTACGTTATAACGTATAACGTTATATAGTATTACGTTATAACGTATAACGTTATATAGTATGACGTTATAACGTATAACGTTATATAGTATTACGTTATAACGTATAACGTTATATAGTATTACCATATAACGTATAACGTTATGTAGTATTACGTTATAACGTATTAAGTTATATAGTATTACGTTATAACGTATAACGTTATATAGTATTACGTTATAACGTATAACGTTATATAGTATTACGTTATAACGTTATATAGTATCACCATATAACGTATAACGTTATATAGTATTACGTTATATCGTATAACGTTATATAGTATTACGTTATAACGTATTACGTTATATAGTATTACGTTATAACGTATAACGTTATATAGTATTACGTTATAACGTATAACGTTATATAGTATTACGTTATAACGTATAACATTATATAGTATTACGTTATAACGTATAACGTTATATAGTATCACCATGTAACGTGTAACGTTATATAGTATCACCATGTAACGTATAACGTTATATAGTATTACGTTATAACGTATAACGTTCTTTAGTATTACGTTATAACGTATAACGTTATTTAGTATTACGATATAACGTATAACGTTATATAGTATTACGTTATAACGTGTAACATTTTATAGTATAACGTTATAACGTATAACGTTATATAGTATCACCATGTAACGTACAACGTTATATAGTATTACGTTATAACGTATAACGTTATATAGTATTACGTTATAACGTATAACGTTATATAGTATTACGTTATATAGTATTACGTTATAACGTATAACGTTATATAGTATTACGTTATAACGTATTACGTTATATAGTATTACGTTATAACGTATAACGTTATATAGTATTACGTTATAACGTATAACGTTATATAGTATTACGTTATAACGTATAACATTATATAGTATGACGTTATAACGTATAACGTTATATAGTATTACGTTATAACGTATAACGTTATATAGTATTACCATATAACGTATAACGTTATGTAGTATTACGTTATAACGTATTAAGTTATATAGTATTACGTTATATCGTATAACGTTATATATTATTAGGTTATAACGTATAACGTTATATAGTATTACGTTATAACGTGTAACATTTTATAGTATAACGTTATAACGTATAACGTTATATAGTATCACCATGTAACGTACAACGTTATATAGTATTACGTTATAACGTATAACGTTATATAGTATTACGTTATAACGTATAACGTTATATAGTATTACGTTATATAGTATTACGTTATAACGTATAACGTTATATAGTATTACGTTATGACGTATAACGTTATATAGTATTACCACATAACGTATAACGTTATATAGTATTACGTTATAACGTATAACGTTATATAGTATTACGTTATAACGTATAACGTTATATAGTATTACGTTATAACGTATAACGTTATATAGTATGACGTTATAACGTATAACGTTATATAGTATTACGTTATAACGTATAACGTTATATAGTATTACCATATAACGTATAACGTTATGTAGTATTACGTTATAACGTATTACGTTATATAGTATTACGTTATAACGTATAACGTTATAACGTATAACGTTATATAGTATTACGTTATAACGTATAACGTTATATAGTATTACCATATAACGTATAACGTTATATAGTATTACGTTATAAGGTATAACGTTATTTAGTATTACCATATAACGTATAACGTTATGTAGTATTACGTTATAACGTATAACGTTATATAGTATTACGTTATAACGTATAACGTTATATAGTATTACGTTATAACGTATAACGTTATATAGTATCACCGTGTAACGTATAACGTTATATAGTATTACGTTATAACGTATAACGTTATATAGTATTACGTTATAACGTATAACGTTAGATAGTATTACGTTATAACGTATAACGTTATATAGTATTACCATATAACGTATAACGTTATATAGTATTACGTTATAACGTATAACGTTATTTAGTATTACCATATAACGTATAACGTTATGTAGTATTACGTTATAACGTATAACGTTATATAGTATTACGTTATAACGTATAACGTTATATAGTATTACCATATAACGTATAACGTTATATAGTATTACCATATAACGTATAACGTTGTATAGTATTACGTTATAACGTATAACGTTATATAGTATTACGTTATAACGTATAACGTTATATAGTATTACGTTGTAACGTATAACGTTATATAGTATTACGTTATAACGTATAACGTTATATAGTATTACGTTATAACGTATAACGTTATTTAGTATTACCATATAACGTATAACGTTATGTAGTCTTACGTTATAACGTATAACGTTATATAGTATTACGTTATAACGTATAACGTTATATAGTATTACGTTATAACGTATAACGTTATATAGTATTACGTTATGACGTATAACGTTATATAGTATTACGTTATAACGTATAACGTTATTTAGTATTACCATATAACGTATAACGTTATATAGTATTACGTTATAACGTATAACGTTATTTAGTATTACCATATAACGTATAACGTTATGTAGTATTACGCTATAACGTATAACGTTATATAGTATTACGTTATAACGTATAACGTTATATAGTATTACGTTATAACGTATAACGTTATATAGTATTACCATATAACGTATAACGTTATATAGTATTACGTTATAACGTATAACGTTATATAGTATTACGTTATAACGTATAACGTTATATAGTATTACGTTATAACGTATAACGTTATATAGTATTACCATATAACGTATAACGTTATATATTATTACGTTATAACGTATAACGTTATATAGTATTACGTTATAACGTATAACGTTATATAGTATTACGTTATAACGTATAACGTTATATAGTATCACCATGTAACGTATAACGTTATATAGTATCACCATGTAACGTATAACGTTATATAGTATCACCATGTAACGTATAGCGTTATATAGTATTACCATATAACGTATAACGTTATATAGTATTACGTTATAACGTATAACGTTATTTAGTATTACTATATAACGTATAACGTTATGTAGTATTACGTTATAACGTATAACGTTATATAGTATTACGTTATAACGTATAACGTTATATAGTATTACCGTATAACGTATAACGTTATATAGTGTTACGTTATAACGTATAACGTTATATAGTATTACGTTATAACGTATAACGTTATATAGTATTACGTTATAACGTATAACGTTATTTAGTATTACCATATAACGTATAACGTTATATAGTATTACGTTATAACGTATAACGTTATATAGTATTACCATATAACGTATAACGTTATATAGTATTACGTTATAACGTATAACGTTATATAGTATTACGTTATAACGTATAACGTTATATAGTATTACGTTATAACGTATAACGTTATATAGTATGACGTTATAACGTATAACGTTATATAGTATTACGTTATAACGTATAACGTTATATAGTATTACCATATAACGTATAACGTTATGTAGTATTACGTTATAACGTATTAAGTTATATAGTATTACGTTATAACGTATAACGTTATATAGTATTACGTTATAACGTATAACGTTATATAGTATTACGTTATAACGTTATATAGTATCACCATATAACGTATAACGTTATATAGTATTACGTTATATCGTATAACGTTATATAGTATTACGTTATAACGTATTACGTTATATAGTATTACGTTATAACGTATAACGTTATATAGTATTACGTTATAACGTATAACGTTATATAGTATTACGTTATAACGTATAACATTATATAGTATTACGTTATAACGTATAACGTTATATAGTATCACCATGTAACGTGTAACGTTATATAGTATCACCATGTAACGTATAACGTTATATAGTATTACGTTATAACGTATAACGTTCTTTAGTATTACGTTATAACGTATAACGTTATTTAGTATTACGATATAACGTATAACGTTATATAGTATTACGTTATAACGTGTAACATTTTATAGTATAACGTTATAACGTATAACGTTATATAGTATCACCATGTAACGTACAACGTTATATAGTATTACGTTATAACGTATAACGTTATATAGTATTACGTTATAACGTATAACGTTATATAGTATTACGTTATATAGTATTACGTTATAACGTATAACGTTATATAGTATTACGTTATAACGTATTACGTTATATAGTATTACGTTATAACGTATAACGTTATATAGTATTACGTTATAACGTATAACGTTATATAGTATTACGTTATAACGTATAACATTATATAGTATGACGTTATAACGTATAACGTTATATAGTATTACGTTATAACGTATAACGTTATATAGTATTACCATATAACGTATAACGTTATGTAGTATTACGTTATAACGTATTAAGTTATATAGTATTACGTTATATCGTATAACGTTATATATTATTAGGTTATAACGTATAACGTTATATAGTATTACGTTATAACGTGTAACATTTTATAGTATAACGTTATAACGTATAACGTTATATAGTATCACCATGTAACGTACAACGTTATATAGTATTACGTTATAACGTATAACGTTATATAGTATTACGTTATAACGTATAACGTTATATAGTATTACGTTATATAGTATTACGTTATAACGTATAACGTTATATAGTATTACGTTATGACGTATAACGTTATATAGTATTACCACATAACGTATAACGTTATATAGTATTACGTTATAACGTATAACGTTATATAGTATTACGTTATAACGTATAACGTTATATAGTATTACGTTATAACGTATAACGTTATATAGTATGACGTTATAACGTATAACGTTATATAGTATTACGTTATAACGTATAACGTTATATAGTATTACCATATAACGTATAACGTTATGTAGTATTACGTTATAACGTATTACGTTATATAGTATTACGTTATAACGTATAACGTTATAACGTATAACGTTATATAGTATTACGTTATAACGTATAACGTTATATAGTATTACCATATAACGTATAACGTTATATAGTATTACGTTATAAGGTATAACGTTATTTAGTATTACCATATAACGTATAACGTTATGTAGTATTACGTTATAACGTATAACGTTATATAGTATTACGTTATAACGTATAACGTTATATAGTATTACGTTATAACGTATAACGTTATATAGTATCACCGTGTAACGTATAACGTTATATAGTATTACGTTATAACGTATAACGTTATATAGTATTACGTTATAACGTATAACGTTAGATAGTATTACGTTATAACGTATAACGTTATATAGTATTACCATATAACGTATAACGTTATATAGTATTACGTTATAACGTATAACGTTATTTAGTATTACCATATAACGTATAACGTTATGTAGTATTACGTTATAACGTATAACGTTATATAGTATTACGTTATAACGTATAACGTTATATAGTATTACCATATAACGTATAACGTTATATAGTATTACCATATAACGTATAACGTTGTATAGTATTACGTTATAACGTATAACGTTATATAGTATTACGTTATAACGTATAACGTTATATAGTATTACGTTGTAACGTATAACGTTATATAGTATTACGTTATAACGTATAACGTTATATAGTATTACGTTATAACGTATAACGTTATTTAGTATTACCATATAACGTATAACGTTATGTAGTCTTACGTTATAACGTATAACGTTATATAGTATTACGTTATAACGTATAACGTTATATAGTATTACGTTATAACGTATAACGTTATATAGTATTACGTTATGACGTATAACGTTATATAGTATTACCATATAACGTATAACGTTATATAGTATTACGTTATAACGTTATATAGTATCACCATATAACGTATAACGTTATTTAGTATTACGTTATATCGTATAACGTTATATAGTATTACGTTATAACGTATTACGTTATATAGTATTACGTTATAACGTATAGCGTTATATAGTATTACGTTATAACGTATAACGTTATATAGTATTACGTTATAACGTATAACGTTATATAGTATTACGTTAGAACGTATAACATTATATAGTATTACGTTATAACGTATAACGTTATATAGTATCACCATGTAACGTATAACGTTATATAGTATCACCATGTAACGTATAACGTTATATAGTATCACCATGTAACGTATAGCGTTATATAGTATTACCATATAACGTATAACGTTATATAGTATTACGTTATAACGTATAACGTTATTTAGTATTACCATATAACGTATAACGTTATGTAGTATTACGCTATAACGTATAACGTTATATAGTATTACGTTATAACGTATAACGTTATTTAGTATTACCATATAACGTATAACGTTATGTAGTATTACGTTAGAACGTATAACATTATATAGTATTACGTTATAACGTATAACGTTATATAGTATCACCATGTAACGTATAACGTTATATAGTATCACCATGTAACGTATAACGTTATATAGTATCACCATGTAACGTATAACGTTATATAGTATTACCATATAACGTATAACGTTATATAGTATTACCATATAACGTATAACGTTATATAGTATTACGTTATAACGTATAGCGTTATATAGTATTACGTTATAACGTATAACGTTATATAGTATTACGTTATAACGTATAACGTTATATAGTATTACGTTATAACGTTATATAGTATCACCATATAACGTATAACGTTATATAGTATTACGTTATATCGTATAACGTTATATAGTATTACGTTATAACGTATTACGTTATATAGTATTACGTTATAACGTATAGCGTTATATAGTATTACGTTATAACGTATAGCGTTATATAGTATTACGTTATAACGTATAACGTTATATAGTATTACGTTATAACGTATAACGTTATATAGTATTACGTTAGAACGTATAACGTTATATAGTATCACCATGTAACGTATAACGTTATATAGTATCACCATGTAACGTATAACGTTATATAGTATCACCATGTAACGTATAACGTTATATAGTATTACCATATAACGTATAACGTTATATAGTATTACGTTATAACGTATAGCGTTATATAGTATTACGTTATAACGTATAGCGTTATATAGTATTACGTTATAACGTATAACGTTATATAGTATTACCATATAACGTATAACGTTATATAGTATTACGCTATAACGTTATATAGTATCACCATATAACGTATAGCGTTATATAGTATTACGTTATATCGTATAACGTTATATAGTATTACGTTATAACGTATAACGTTATATAGTATTACGTTAGAACGTATAACATTATATAGTATTACGTTATAACGTATAACGTTATATAGTATCACCATGTAACGTATAACGTTATATAGTATCACCATGTAACGTATAACGTTATATAGTATCACCATGTAACGTATAACGTTATATAGTATTACCATATAACGTATAACGTTATATAGTATTACGTTATAACGTATAGCGTTATATAGTATTACGTTATAACGTATAGCGTTATATAGTATTACGTTATAACGTATAACGTTATATAGTATTACGTTATAACGTATAACGTTATATAGTATTACGTTATAACGTTATATAGTATCACCATATAACGTATAACGTTATATAGTATTACGTTATATCGTATAACGTTATATAGTATTACGTTATAACGTATTACGTTATATAGTATTACGTTATAACGTATAGCGTTATATAGTATTACGTTATAACGTATAACGTTATATAGTATTACGTTATAACGTATAACGTTATATAGTATTACGTTAGAACGTATAACGTTATATAGTATCACCATGTAACGTATAACGTTATATAGTATCACCATATAACGTATAACGTTATATAGTACTACGTTATAACGTATAACGTTATTTAGTATTACCATATAACGTATAACGTTATGTAGTATTACGTTATAACGTATAACGTTATATAGTATTACGTTATAACGTATAACGTTATATAGTATTACGTTATAACGTATAACGATATAGTATTACCGTATAACGTTTAACGTTATATAGTATTACGTTATAACGTATAACGTTATATAGTATTACGTTATAACGTATAACGTTATATAGTATTACGTTATATCGTATAACGTTATATAGTATTACGTTATAACGTATTACGTTATATAGTATTACGTTATAACGTATAACGTTATATAGTATTACGTTATAACGTATAACGTTATATAGTATTACGTTATAACGTATAACATTATATAGTATTACGTTATAACGTATAACATTATATAGTATTACGTTAGAACGTATAACGTTATATAGTATCACCATGTAACGTATAACGTTATATAGTATCACCATGTAACGTATAACGTTATATAGTATCACCATGTAACATATAACGTTATATAGTATTACCATATAACGTATAACGTTATATAGTATTACCATATAACGTATAACGTTATATAGTATTACGTTATAACGTATAACGTTATTTAGTATTACCATATAACGTATAACGTTATGTAGTATTACGTTATAACGTATAACGTTATATAGTATTACGTTATAACGTATAACGTTATATAGTATTACGTTATAACGTATAACGTTATATAGTATTACGTTATTACGTATAACGGTATATAGTATTACCATATAACGTATAACGTTATATAGTATTACGCTATAACGTTATATAGTATCACCATATAACGTATAGCGTTATATAGTATTACGTTATATCGTATAACGTTATATAGTATTACGTTATAACGTATTACGTTATATAGTATTACGTTATAACGTATAGCGTTATATAGTATTACGTTATAACGTATAACGTTATATAGTATTACGTTATAACGTATAACGTTATATAGTATTACGTTAGAACGTATAACATTATATAGTATTACGTTATAACGTATAACGTTATATAGTATCACCATGTAACGTATAACGTTATATAGTATCACCATGTAACGTATAACGTTATATAGTATCACCATGTAACGTATAACGTTATATAGTATTACCATATAACGTATAACGTTATATAGTATTACCATATAACGTATAACGTTATATAGTATTACGTTATAACGTATAGCGTTATATAGTATTACGTTATAACGTATAACGTTATATAGTATTACGTTATAACGTATAACGTTATATAGTATTACGTTATAACGTTATATAGTATCACCATATAACGTATAACGTTATATAGTATTACGTTATATCGTATAACGTTATATAGTATTACGTTATAACGTATTACGTTATATAGTATTACGTTATAACGTATAGCGTTATATAGTATTACGTTATAACGTATAGCGTTATATAGTATTACGTTATAACGTATAACGTTATATAGTATTACGTTATAACGTATAACGTTATATAGTATTACGTTAGAACGTATAACATTATATAGTATTACGTTATAACGTATAACGTTATATAGTATCACCATGTAACGTATAACGTTATATAGTATCACCATGTAACGTATAACGTTATATAGTATCACCATGTAACGTATAACGTTATATAGTATTACCATATAACGTATAACGTTATATAGTATTACGTTATAACGTATAGCGTTATATAGTATTACGTTATAACGTATAGCGTTATATAGTATTACGTTATAACGTATAACGTTATATAGTATTACGTTATAACGTATAACGTTATATAGTATTACGTTATAACGTTATATAGTAATCACCATATAACGTATAACGTTATATAGTATTACGTTATATCGTATAACGTTATATAGTATTACGTTATAACGTAATACTTATATAACGTATACGTTATAACGTAATACTATATAACGTTATACGATATAACGTAATACTATATAACGTTATACGTTATATGGTGATACTATATAACGTTATAACGTAATACTATATAACGTTATACGTTATAACGTAATACTATATAACGTTATACGTTATAACGTAATACTATATAACGCTATACGTTATAACGTAATACTATATACGCTATACGTTATAACGTAATACTATATAACGTTATACGTTATATGGTAATACTATATAACGTTATACGTTACATGGTGATACTATATAACGTTATACGTTACATGGTGATACTATATAACGTTATACGTTACATGGTGATACTATATAACGTTATACGTTATAACGTAATACTATATAATGTTATACGTTCTAACGTAATACTATATAACGTTATACGTTATAACGTAATACTATATAACGTTATACGTTATAACGTAATACTATATAACGCTATACGTTATAACGTAATACTATATAACGCTATACGTTATAACGTAATACTATATAACGTAATACGTTATAACGTAATACTATATAACGTTATACGATATAACGTAATACTATATAACGTTATACGTTATATGGTGATACTATATAACGTTATAACGTAATACTATATAACGTTATACGTTATAACGTAATACTATATAACGTTATACGTTATAACGTAATACTATATAACGCTATACGTTATAACGTAATACTATATAACGTTATACGTTATATGGTAATACTATATAACGTTATACGTTATATGGTAATACTATATAACGTTATACGTTACATGGTGATACTATATAACGTTATACGTTACATGGTGATACTATATAACGTTATACGTTACATGGTGATACTATATAACGTTATACGTTATAACGTAATACTATATAATGTTATACGTTCTAACGTAATACTATATAACGTTATACGTTATAACGTAATACTATATAACGTTATACGTTATAACGTAATACTATATAACGCTATACGTTATAACGTAATACTATATAACGTAATACGTTATAACGTAATACTATATAACGTTATACGATATAACGTAATACTATATAACGCTATACGTTATATGTGATACTATATAACGTTATAGCGTAATACTATATAACGTTATACGTTATATGGTAATACTATATACCGTTATACGTAATAACGTAATACTATATAACGTTATACGTTATAACGTAATACTATATAACGTTATACGTTATAACGTAATACTATATAACGTTATACGTTATAACGTAATACTACATAACGTTATACGTTATATGGTAATACTAAATAACGTTATACGTTATAACGTAATACTATATAACGTTATACGTTATATGGTAATACTATATAACGTATACGTTATATGGTAATACTATATAACGTTATATGTTACATGGTGATACTATATAACGTTATACGTTACATGGTGATACTATATAACGTTATACGTTACATGGTGATACTATATAACGTTATACGTTCTAACGTAATACTATATAATGTTATACGTTATAACGTAATACTATATAATGTTATACGTTATAACGTAATACTATATAACGTTATACGTTATAACGTAATACTATATAACGTTATACGTTATAACGTAATACTATATAACGTAATACGTTATAACGTAATACTATATAACGTTATACGATATAACGTATACTATATAACGTTATACGTTATAACGTAATACTATATAACGTTATACGTTATAACGTAATACTATATAACGTTAAACGTTATACGGTAATACTATATCGTTATACGTTATAACGTAATACTATATAACGTTATACGTTATAACGTAATACTATATAACGTTATACGTTATAACGTAATACTACATAACGTTATACGTTATATGGTAATACTAAATAACGTTATACGTTATAACGTAGTACTATATAACGTTATACGTTATATGGTGATACTATATAACGTTATACGTTACATGGTGATACTATATAACGTTATACGTTCTAACGTAATAATATAACGTTATACGTTATAACGTAATACTATATAACGTTATACGTTATAACGTAATACTATATAACGCTATACGTTATAACGTAATACTATATAACGTAATACGTTATAACGTAATACTATATAACGTTATACGATATAACGTAATACTATATAACGTTATACGTTATATGGTGATACTATATAACGTTATAACGTAATACTATATAACGTTATACGTTATAACGTAATACTATATAACGTTATACGTTATAACGTAATACTATATAACGCTATACGTTATAACGTAATACTATATAACGCTATACGTTATAACGTAATACTATATAACGTTATACGTTATATGGTAATACTATATAACGTTATACGTTACATGGTGATACTATATAACGTTATACGTTACATGGTGATACTATATAACGTTATACGTTACATGGTGATACTATATAACGTTATACGTTATAACGTAATACTATATAATGTTATACGTTCTAACGTAATACTATATAACGTTATACGTTATAACGTAATACTATATAACGTTATACGATATAACGTAATACTATATAACGCTATACGTTATATGGTGATACTATATAACGTTATAGCGTAATACTATATAACGTTATACGTTATATGGTAATACTATATAACGTTATACGTTATAACGTAATACTATATAACGCTATACGTTATAACGTAATACTATATAACGCTATACGTTATAACGTAATACTATATAACGTTATACGTTATATGGTAATACTATATAACGTTATACGTTACATGGTGATACTATATAACGTTATACGTTACATGGTGATACTATATAACGTTATACGTTACATGGTGATACTATATAACGTTATACGTTCTAACGTAATACTATATAACGTTATACGTTATAACGTAATACTATATAACGTTATACGTTATAACGTAATACTATATAACGCTATACGTTATAACGTAATACTATATAACGCTATACGTTATAACGTAATACTATATAACGTAATACGTTATAACGTAATACTATATAACGTTATACGATATAACGTAATACTATATAACGTTATACGTTATATGGTGATACTATATAACGTTATAACGTAATACTATATAACGTTATACGTTATAACGTAATACTATATAACGTTATACGTTATAACGTAATACTATATAACGCTATACGTTATAACGTAATACTATATAACGTTATACGTTATATGGTAATACTATATAACGTTATACGTTATATGGTAATACTATATAACGTTATACGTTACATGGTGATACTATATAACGTTATACGTTACATGGTGATACTATATAACGTTATACGTTACATGGTGATACTATATAACGTTATACGTTATAACGTAATACTATATAATGTTATACGTTCTAACGTAATACTACATAACGTTATACGTTATATGGTAATACTAAATAACGTTATACGTTATAACGTAATACTATATAACGTTATACGTTATAGCGTAATACTACATAACGTTATACGTTATATGGTAATACTAAATAACGTTATACGTTATAACGTAATACTATATAACGTTATACGTTATATGGTAATACTATATAACGCTATACGTTACATGGTGATACTATATAACGTTATACGTTACATGGTGATACTATATAACGGTTATACGTTACATGGTGATACTATATAACGTTATACGTTATAACGTAATACTATATAATGTTATACGTTCTAACGTAATACTATATAACGTTATACGTTATAACGTAATACTATATAACGTTATACGTTATAACGTAATACTATATAAACGCTATACGTTATAACGTAATACTATATAACGTAATACGTTATAACGTAATACTATATAACGTTATACGATATAACGTAATACTAAATAACGTTATACGTTATATGGTGATACTATATAACGTTATAACGTAATACTATATAACGTTATACGTTATATGGTAATACTATATAACGTTATACGTCATAACGTAATACTATATAACGTTATACGTTATAACGTAATACTATATAACGTTATACGTTATAACGTAATACTATATAACGTTATACGTTATAACGTAAGACTACATAACGTTATACGTTATATGGTAATACTAAATAACGTTATACGTTATAACGTAATACTATATAACGTTATACGTTATAACGTAATACTATATAACGTTATACGTTACAACGTAATACTATATAACGTTATACGTTATAACGTAATACTATATAACGTTATACGTTATAACGTAATACTATACAACGTTATACGTTATATGGTAATACTATATAACGTTATACGTTATATGGTAATACTATATAACGTTATACGTTATAACGTAATACTATATAACGTTATACGTTATAACGTAATACTACATAACGTTATACGTTATATGGTAATACTAAATAACGTTATACGTTATAACGTAATACTATATAACGTTATACGTTATATGGTAATACTATATAACGTTATACGTTATAACGTAATACTATCTAACGTTATACGTTATAACGTAATACTATATAACGTTATACGTTATAACGTAATACTATATAACGTTATACGTTACACGGTGATACTATATAACGTTATACGTTATAAACGTAATACTATATAACGTTATACGTTATAACGTATACTATATACGTTATACGTTATAACGTAATACTACATAACGTTATACGTTATATGGTAATACTAAATAACGTTATACCTTATAACGTAATACTATATAACGTTATACGTTATATGGTAATACTATATACGTTATACGTTATAACGTAATACTATATAACGTTATACGTTATAACGTTATACGTTATAACGTAATACTATATAACGTAATACGTTATAACGTAATACTACATAACGTTATACGTTATATGGTAATACTATATAACGTTATACGTTATAACGTAATACTATATAACGTTATACGTTATAACGTCATACTATATAACGTTATACGTTATAACGTAATACTATATAACGTTATACGTTATAACGTAATACTATATAACGTTATACGTTATAACGTAATACTATATAACGTTATACGTTATGTGGTAATACTATATAACGTTATACGTCATAACGTAATACTATATAACGTTATACGTTATAACGTAATACTATATAACGTAATACTATATAACGTTATACGTTATAACGTAATACTATATAACGTTATACGTTATAACGTAATACTATATAACGTTGTACGTTACATGGTGATACTATATAACGTTTACGTTATAACGTTATACTATAAATGTTACACGTTATAACGTAATACTATATAACGTTATACGTTATAACCTAATAATATATAACGTTATACGATATAACGTAATACTATATAACTTAATACGTTATAACGTAATACTACATAACGTTATACGTTATATGGTAATACTATATAACGTTATACGTTATAACGTAATACTATATAACGTTATACGTTATAACGTCATACTATATAATGTTATACGTTATAACGTAATACTATATAACGTATACGTTATAACGTAATACTATATAACGTTATACGTTATAACGTAATACTATATAACGTAATACGTTATAACGTAATACTATATAACGTTATACGTTATAACGTAATACTATATAACGTAATACTATATAACGTTATACGTTATAACGTATACTATATAACGTTATACGTTATAACGTAATACTATATAACGTTGTACGTTACATGGTGATACTATATAACGTTATACGTTATAACGTTATACTATAAATGTTACACGTTATAACGTAATACTATATAACGTTATACGTTATATCGTAATACTAAATAACGTTATACGTTATAACGTAATACTAAAGAACGTTATACGTTATAACGTAATACTATATAACGTTTATACGTTACATGGTGATACTATATAACGTTACACGTTACATGGTGATACTATATAACGTTATACGTTATAACGTAATACTATATAATGTTATACGTTATAACGTAATACTATATAACGTTATACGTTATAACGTAATACTATATAACGTTATACGTTATAACGTAATACTATATAACGTAATACGTTATAACGTAATACTATATAACGTTATACGATATAACGTAATACTATATAACGTTATACGTTATATGGTGATACTATATAACGTTATAACGTAATACTATATAACGTTATACGTTATAACGTAATACTATATAACGTTATACGTTATACGTAATACTATATAACTTAATACGTTATAACGTAATACTACATAACGTTATACCGTTATATTGGTAATACTATATAACGTTATACGTTATAACGTAATACTATATAACGTTATACGTTATAACGTCATACTATATAACGTTATACGTTATAACGTAATACTATATAACGTTATACGTTATAACGTAATACTATATAACGTTATACGTTATAACGTAATACTATATAACGTTATACGTTATATGGTAATACTATATAACGTTATACGTTATAACGTAATACTATATAACGTTATACGTTATATGGTAATACTAAATAACGTTATACGTTATAACGTAATACTATATAACGTTATACGTTATAACGTAATACTATATAACGTTATACGTTATAACGTAAACTATATAACGTTATACGTATACGGTAATACTATCTAACGTTATACGTTATAACGTAATACTATATAACGTTATACGTTATAACGTAATACTACATAACGTTATACGTTATATAGTAATACTAAATAACGTTATACGTTATAACGTAATACTATATAACGTTATACGTTATATGGTAATACTATATAACGCTATACGTTACATGGTGATACTATATAACGTTATACGTTACATGGTGATACTATATAACGTTATACGTTACATGGTGATACTATATAACGTTATACGTTATAACGTAATACTATATAACGTTATACGTTATAACGTAATACTATATAACGTTATACGTTATAACGTAATAATATATAACGTTATACGTTATATGGTAATACTATATAACGTTATACGTTATAACGTAATACTATATAACGTTATACGTTATAACGTAATACTATATAACGTTATACGTTATAACGTAATACTATATAACGTTATACGTTATATGGTAATACTATATAACGTTATACGTTATAACGTAATACTATATAACGTTATACGTTATAACGTAATACTATATAACGTTATACGTTATAGCGTAATACTACATAACGTTATACGTTATATGGTAATACTAAATAACGTTATACGTTATAACGTAATACTATATAACGTTATACGTTATATGGTAATACTAAATAACGTTATACGTTATAACGTAATACTATATAACGTTATACGTCATAACGTAATACTATATAACGTTATACGTTATAACGTAATACTATATAACGTTATACGTTATAACGTAATACTATATAACGTTATACGTTATAACGTAAGACTACATAACGTTATACGTTATATGGTAATACTAAATAACGTTATACGTTATAACGTAATACTATATAACGTTATACGTTATAACGTAATACTATATAACGTTATACGTTACAACGTAATACTATATAACGTTATACGTTATAACGTAATACTATATAACGTTATACGTTATAACGTAATACTATACAACGTTATACGTTATATGGTAATACTATATAACGTTATACGTTATATGGTAATACTATATAACGTTATACGTTATAACGTAATACTATATAACGTTATACGTTATAACGTAATACTACATAACGTTATACGTTATATGGTAATACTAAATAACGTTATACGTTATAACGTAATACTATATAACGTTATACGTTATATGGTAATACTATATAACGTTATACGTTATAACGTAATACTATCTAACGTTATACGTTATAACGTAATACTATATAACGTTATACGTTATAACGTAATACTATATAACGTTATACGTTACACGGTGATACTATATAACGTTATACGTTATAACGTAATACTATATAACGTTATACGTTATAACGTAATACTATATAACGTTATACGTTATAACGTAATACTACATAACGTTATACGTTATATGGTAATACTAAATAACGTTATACCTTATAACGTAATACTATATAACGTTATACGTTATATGGTAATACTATATAACGTTATACGTTATAACGTAATACTATATAACGTTATACGTTATAACGTTATACGTTATAACGTAATACTATATAACGTAATACGTTATAACGTAATACTACATAACGTTATACGTTATATGGTAATACTATATAACGTTATACGTTATAACGTAATACTATATAACGTTATACGTTATAACGTCATACTATATAACGTTATACGTTATAACGTAATACTATATAACGTTATACGTTATAACGTAATACTATATAACGTTATACGTTATAACGTAATACTATATAACGTTATACGTTATGTGGTAATACTATATAACGTTATACGTCATAACGTAATACTATATAACGTTATACGTTATAACGTAATACTATATAACGTAATACTATATAACGTTATACGTTATAACGTAATACTATATAACGTTATACGTTATAACGTAATACTATATAACGTTGTACGTTACATGGTGATACTATATAACGTTATACGTTATAACGTTATACTATAAAATGTTACACGTTATAACGTAATACTATATAACGTTATACGTTATAACCTAATAATATATAACGTTATACGATATAACGTAATACTATATAACTTAATACGTTATAACGTAATACTACATAACGTTATACGTTATATGGTAATACTATATAACGTTATACGTTATAACGTAATACTATATAACGTTATACGTTATAACGTCATACTATAATAATGTTATACGTTATAACGTAATACTATATAACGTTATACGTTATAACGTAATACTATATAACGTTATACGTTATAACGTAATACTATATAACGTAATACGTTATAACGTAATACTATATAACGTTATACGTTATAACGTAATACTATATAACGTAATACTATATAACGTTATACGTTATAACGTAATACTATATAACGTTATACGTTATAACGTAATACTATATAACGTTGTACGTTACATGGTGATACTATATAACGTTATACGTTATAACGTTATACTATAAAATGTTACACGTTATAACGTAATACTATATAACGTTATACGTTATATCGTAATACTAAATAAACGTTATACGTTATAACGTAATACTAAAGAACGTTATACGTTATAACGTAATACTATATAACGTTATACGTTACATGGTGATACTATATAACGTTACACGTTACATGGTGATACTATATAACGTTATACGTTATAACGTAATACTATATAATGTTATACGTTATAACGTAATACTATATAACGTTATACGTTATAACGTAATACTATATAACGTTATACGTTATAACGTAATACTATATAACGTAATACGTTATAACGTAATACTATATAACGTTATACGATATAACGTAATACTATATAACGTTATACGTTATATGGTGATACTATATAACGTTATAACGTAATACTATATAACGTTATACGTTATAACGTAATACTATATAACGTTATACGTTATAACGTAATACTATATAACTTAATACGTTATAACGTAATACTACATAACGTTATACGTTATATGGTAATACTATATAACGTTATACGTTATAACGTAATACTATATAACGTTATACGTTATAACGTCATACTATATAACGTTATACGTTATAACGTAATACTATATAACGTTATACGTTATAACGTAATACTATATAACGTTATACGTTATAACGTAATACTATATAACGTTATACGTTATATGGTAATACTATATAACGTTATACGTTATAACGTAATACTATATAACGTTATACGTTATATGGTAATACTAAATAACGTTATACGTTATAACGTAATACTATATAACGTTATACGTTATAACGTAATACTATATAACGTTATACGTTATAACGTAACACTATATAACGTTATACGTTATACGGTAATACTATATAACGTTATACGTTATAACGTAATACTATATAACGTTATACGTTATAACGTAATACTACATAACGTTATACGTTATATAGTAATACTAAATACGTTATACGTTATAACGTAATACTATATAACGTTATACGTTATATGGTAATACTATATAACGCTATACGTTACATGGTGATACTATATAACGTTATACGTTACATGGTGATAACTATATAACGTTATACGTTACATGGTGATACTATATAACGTTATACGTTATAACGTAATACTATATAACGTTATACGTTATAACGTAATACTATATAACGTTATACGTTATAACGTAATAATATATAACGTTATACGTTATATGGTACTACTATATAACGTTATACGTTATAACGTAATACTATATAACGTTATACGTTATAACGTAATACTATATAACGTTATACGTTATAACGTAATACTATATAACGTTATACGTTATATGGTAATACTATATAACGTTATACGTTATAACGTAATACTATATAACGTTATACGTTATAACGTAATACTATATAACGTTATACGTTATAGCGTAATACTACATAACGTTATACGTTATATGGTAATACAAATAACGTTATACGTTATAACGTAATACTATATAACGTTATACGTTATATGGTAATACTAAATAACGTTATACGTTATAACGTAATACTATATAACGTTATACGTTATAACGTAATACTATATAACGTTATACGTTATAACGTAATACTATATAACGCTATACGTTATAACGTAATACTATATAACGCTATACGTTATAACGTAATACTATATAACGTAATACGTTATAACGTAATACTATATAACGTTATACGATATAACGTAATACTATATAACGTTATACGTTATATGGTGATACTATATAACGTTATAACGTAATACTATATAACGTTATACGTTATAACGTAATACTATATAACGTTATACGTTATAACGTAATACTATATAACGCTATACGTTATAAACGTAATACTATATAACGTTATACGTTATATGGTAATACTATATAACGTTATACGTTATATGGTAATACTATATAACGTTATACGTCATAACGTAATACTATATAACGTTATACGTATAACGTAATACTATATAACGTAATACTATATAACGTTATACGTTATAACGTAATACTATATAACGTTATACGTTATAACGTATACTATATAACGTTGTACGTTACATGGTGATACTATATAACGTTATACGTTATAACGTTATACTATAAAATGTTACACGTTATAACGTAATACTATATAACGTTATACGTTATAACCTAATAATATATAACGTTATACGATATAACGTAATACTATATAACTTAATACGTTATAACGTAATACTACATAACGTTATACGTTATATGGTAATACTATATAAACGTTATACGTTATAACGTAATACTATATAACGTTATACGTTATAACGTCATACTATATAATGTTATACGTTATAACGTAATACTATATAACGTTATACGTTATAAACGTAATACTATATAAACGTTATACGTTATAACGTAATACTATATACGTAATACGTTATAACGTAATACTATATAACGTTATACGTTATAACGTAATACTATATAACGTAATACTATATAACGTTATACGTTATAACGTAATACTATATAACGTTATACGTTATACGTAATACTATATAACGTTGTACGTTACATGGTGATACTATATAACGTTATACGTTATAACGTTATACTATAAAATGTTACACGTTATAACGTAATACTATATAACGTTATACGTTATATCGTAATACTAAATAACGTTATACGTTATACGTAATACTAAATAACGTTATACGTTATAACGTAATACTATATAACGTTATACGTTACATGGTGATACTATATAACGTTACACGTTACATGTGATACTATATAACGTTATACGTTATAACGTAATACTATATAATGTTATACGTTATAACGTAATACTATATAACGTTATACGTTATAACGTATACTATATAACGTTATACGTTATAACGTAATACTATATAACGTAATACGTTATAACGTAATACTATATAACGTTATACGATATAACGTAATACTATATAACGTTATACGTTATATGGTGATACTATATAACGTTATAACGTAATACTATATAACGTTATACGTTATAACGTAATTACTATATAACGTTATACGTTATAACGTAATACTATATAACTTAATACGTTATAACGTAATACTACATAACGTTATACGTTATATGGTAATACTATATAACGTTATACGTTATAACGTAATACTATATAACGTTATACGTTATAACGTCATACTATATAACGTTATACGTTATAACGTAATACTATATAACGTTATACGTTATAACGTAATACTATATAACGTTATACGTTATAACGTAATACTATATAACGTTATACGTTATATGGTAATACTATATAACGTTATACGTTATAACGTAATACTATATAACGTTATACGTTATATGGTAATACTAAATAACGTTATACGTTATAACGTAATACTATATAACGTTATACGTTATAACGTAATACTATATAACGTTATACGTTATAACGTAACACTATATAACGTTATACGTTATACGGTAATACTATATAACGTTATACGTTATAACGTAATACTATATAACGTTATACGTTATAACGTAATACTACATAACGTTATACGTTATATAGTAATACTAAATAACGTTATACGTTATAACGTAATACTATATAACGTTATACGTTATATGGTAATACTATATAACGCTATACGTTACATGGTGATACTATATAACGTTATACGTTACATGGTGATACTATATAACGTTATACGTTACATGGTGATACTATATACGTTATACGTTATAACGTAATACTATATAACGTTATACGTTATACGTAATACTATATAACGTTATACGTATAACGTAATAATATATAACGTTATACGTTATATGGTAATACTATATAACGTTATACGTTATAACGTAATACTATATAACGTTATACGTTATAACGTAATACTATATAACGTTATACGTTATAACGTAATACTATATAACGTTATACGTTATATGGTAATACTATATAACGTTATACGTTATAACGTAATACTATATAACGTTATACGTTATAACGTAATACTATATAACGTTATACGTTATAGCGTAATACTACATAACGTTATACGTTATATGGTAATACTAAATAACGTTATACGTTATAACGTAATACTATATAACGTTATACGTTATATGGTAATACTAAATAACGTTATACGTTATAACGTAATACTATATAACGTTATACGTTATAACGTAATACTATATAACGTATACGT
>NW_027184955.1:0-57955 GCF_040668555.2 Bombus flavifrons
GGATAACGTTATATAGTATTACGTTATAACGTATAACGTTATATAGTATTACGTTATGACGTATAACGTTATATGGTATTACCATATAACGTATAGCGTTATATAGTATTACGTTATAACGTTATATAGTTTCACCATATAACGTACAACGTTATATAGTATTACGTTATAACGTATAACATTATATAGTATTACGTTATAAAGTATAACGTTATATAGTATCACCATGTAACGTATAACGTTATATAGTATTACGTTATAACGTATAACGTTATATAGTATTAGGTTATAACGTATAACGTTATATAGTATTACGTTATAACGTATAACGTTATATAGTATTACGTTATAACGTATAACGTTATATAGTATTAAGTTATAACGTATAACGTTATATAGTATTACGTTATAACGATATATAGTATCACCATATAACGTATAACGTTATATAGTATTACGTTATAACGTATAACATTATATAGTATTACGTCATAACGTATAACGTTATATAGTATCACCATGTAACGTATAACGTTATATAGTATTACGCTATATCGTATAACGTTATATAGTATTACGTTATAACGTATAACGTTATATAGTACTACGTTATAACGTATAACGTTATATAGTATTACGTTATAACGTATAACGTTATATAGTATTTCGTTATAACGTATAACGTTATATAGTATTACGTTATATCGTATAACGTTATATAGTATTACGTTATAACGTATAACATTATATAGTATTACGTTATAACGTATAACGTTATATAGTATCACCATGTAACGTATAACGTTATATAGTATTACGTTATAACGTATAACGATATATAGTATTACGTTATAACGTATAACGTTATATAGTATTACGTTATAACGTATAACGTTATATAGTATTACGTTATAACGTATAACGTTATATAGTATTACGTTATAACGTATAACGTTTTATAGTATTACGTTATAACGTATAACGTTATATAGTATCACCATGTAACGTATAACGTTATATAGTATTACGTTATAACGTATAACGTTATGTAGTATTACGTTATAACGTATAACGATATATAGTATTACGTTATAACGTATAACGTTATATAGTATTACGTTATGACGTATAACGTTATATAGTATTACGTTATACCGTATAACGTTATATAGTATTACGTTATAACGTATAACGTTATATAGTATTACGTTATAACGTATAACGTTATATAGTATTAAGTTATAACGTATAACGTTATATAGTATTACGTTATAACGTATAACGTTATATAGTATTACGTTATAACGTATAACGTTATATAGTATTACCATATAACGTATATCGTTATATAGTATTACCTTATAACGGATAACGTTATATAGTATTACGTTATAACGTATAACGTTATATAGTATTACGTTATGACGTATAACGTTATATGGTATTACCATATAACGTATAGCGTTATATAGTATTACGTTATAACGTTATATAGTTTCACCATATAACGTACAACGTTATATAGTATTACGTTATAACGTATAACATTATATAGTATTACGTTATAAAGTATAACGTTATATAGTATCACCATGTAACGTATAACGTTATATAGTATTACGTTATAACGTATAACGTTATATAGTATTAGGTTATAACGTATAACGTTATATAGTATTACGTTATAACGTATAACGTTATATAGTATTACGTTATAACGTATAACGTTATATAGTATTAAGTTATAACGTATAACGTTGTATAGTATTACGTTATAACGATATATAGTATCACCATATAACGTATAACGTTATATAGTATTACGTTATAACGTATAACGTTATATAGTATTACGTTATAACGTATAACGTTATATAGTATTACGTTATAACGTATAACGTTATATAGTATTACGTTATAACGTATAACCTTATATAGTATTACGTTATAACGTATAACGTTATATAGTATTGCGTTATATCGTATAACGTTATATAGTATTACGTTATAACGTATAACGTTATATAGTACTACGTTATAACGTATAACGTTATATAGTATTACGTTATAACGTATAACGTTATATAATATTACCATATAAAGTATAACGTTATATAGTATTACGTTATAATGTATAACGTTGTATAGTATTACGTTATATCATATAACGTTGTATAGTATTACGTTATATCGTATAACGTTATATAGTATTACGTTATAACGTATAACGTTATATAGTATTACGTTATATCGTATAACGTTATATAGTATTACGTTATAACGTATAACGTTATATAGTACTACGTTATAACGTATAACGTTATATAGTATTACGTTATAACGTATAACGTTATATAGTATTACGTTATAACGTATAACATTATATAGTATTACGTTATAACGTATAACGTTATATAGTATCACCATGTAACGTATAACGTTATATAGTATTACGTTATAACGTATAACGTTATATAGTATTACGTTATAACGCATAACGTTATATAGTGTTACGTTATAACGTATAACGTTATATAGTATTACGTTAAAGCGTATAACGATATATAGTATTACGTTATAACGTATAACGTTATATAGTATTACGTTATGACGTATAACGTTATATAGTATTACGTTATACCGTATAACGTTATATAGTATTACCATATAACGTATAACGTTATATAGTATTACGTTATAACGTATAACGTTATATAGTATTACGTTATAACGTATAACGTTATATAGTATTACGTTATATCGTATAACGTTATATAGTATTACGTTATAACGTATAACGTTATATAGTACTACGTTATAACGAATAACGTTATATAGTATTACGTTATAACGTATAACGTTATATAGTATTACGTTATAACGTATAACGTTATATAGTATTACGTTATGACGTATAACGTTATATAGTATTACGTTATAACGTATGACGTTATATAATATTACCATATAACGTATAACGTTATATACTATTACGTTATAACGTATAACGTTATATAGTATTACGTTATAACGTATAACGTTATATAGTATTACGTTATAACGTATAACGTTATATAGTATTACGTTATAACGTATAACGTTATGTAGTATTACGTTATAACGTATAACGTTATGTAGTATTACGTTATAACGTATAACGTTATATAGTATTACGTTATAACGTATAACGTTATATAGTATTACGTTATAACGTATAACGTTATATAGTATCACCATGTAACGTATAACGTTATATAGTATTACGTTATAACGTATAACGTTATGTAGTATTACGTTATAACGTATAACGATATATAGTATTACGTTATAACGTATAACGTTATATAGTATTACGTTATGACGTATAACGTTATATAGTATTACGTTATACCGTATAACGTTATATAGTATTACGTTATAACGTATAACGTTATATAGTATTACGTTATAACGTATAACGTTATATAGTATCACCATGTAACGTATAACGTTATATAGTATTACGTTATAACGTATAACGTTATGTAGTATTACGTTATAACGTATAACGATATATAGTATTACGTTATAACGTATAACGTTATATAGTATTACGTTATGACGTATAACGTTATATAGTATTACGTTATACCGTATAACGTTATATAGTATTACGCTATAACGTATAACGTTATATAGTATTACGTTATAACGTATAACGTTATATAGTATCACCATGTAACGTATAACGTTATATAGTATTACGTTATAACGTATAACGTTATGTAGTATTACGTTATAACGTATAACGATATATAGTATTACGTTATAACGTATAACGTTATATAGTATTACGTTATGACGTATAACGTTATATAGTATTACGTTATACCGTATAACGTTATATAGTATTACGTTATAACGTATAACGTTATATAGTATTACGTTATAACGTATAACGTTATATAGTATCACCATGTAACGTATAACGTTATATAGTATTACGTTATAACGTATAACGTTATGTAGTATTACGTTATAACGTATAACGTTATATAGTATTACGTTATAACGTATAACGTTATATAGTATTACGTTATAACGTATAACGTTATATAGTATTACGTTATAACGTATAACGTTATATAGTATTACGTTATACCGTATAACGTTATATAGTATTACGTTATAACGTATAACGTTATATAGTATTACGTTATAACGTATAACGTTATATAGTATTAAGTTATAACGTATAACGTTATATAGTATTACGTTATAACGTATAACGTTATATAGTATTACGTTATAACGTATAACGTTATATAGTATTACCATATAACGTATATCGTTATATAGTATTACCTTATAACGGATAACGTTATATAGTATTACGTTATAACGTATAACGTTATATAGTATTACGTTATGACGTATAACGTTATATGGTATTACCATATAACGTATAGCGTTATATAGTATTACGTTATAACGTTATATAGTTTCACCATATAACGTACAACGTTATATAGTATTACGTTATAACGTATAACATTATATAGTATTACGTTATAAAGTATAACGTTATATAGTATCACCATGTAACGTATAACGTTATATAGTATTACGTTATAACGTATAACGTTATATAGTATTAGGTTATAACGTATAACGTTATATAGTATTACGTTATAACGTATAACGTTATATAGTATTACGTTATAACGTATAACGTTATATAGTATTAAGTTATAACGTATAACGTTATATAGTATTACGTTATAACGATATATAGTATCACCATATAACGTATAACGTTATATAGTATTACGTTATAACGTATAACATTATATAGTATTACGTCATAACGTATAACGTTATATAGTATCACCATGTAACGTATAACGTTATATAGTATTACGCTATATCGTATAACGTTATATAGTATTACGTTATAACGTATAACGTTATATAGTACTACGTTATAACGTATAACGTTATATAGTATTACGTTATAACGTATAACGTTATATAGTATTTCGTTATAACGTATAACGTTATATAGTATTACGTTATATCGTATAACGTTATATAGTATTACGTTATAACGTATAACATTATATAGTATTACGTTATAACGTATAACGTTATATAGTATCACCATGTAACGTATAACGTTATATAGTATTACGTTATAACGTATAACGATATATAGTATTACGTTATAACGTATAACGTTATATAGTATTACGTTATAACGTATAACGTTATATAGTATTACGTTATAACGTATAACGTTATATAGTATTACGTTATAACGTATAACGTTTTATAGTATTACGTTATAACGTATAACGTTATATAGTATCACCATGTAACGTATAACGTTATATAGTATTACGTTATAACGTATAACGTTATGTAGTATTACGTTATAACGTATAACGATATATAGTATTACGTTATAACGTATAACGTTATATAGTATTACGTTATGACGTATAACGTTATATAGTATTACGTTATACCGTATAACGTTATATAGTATTACGTTATAACGTATAACGTTATATAGTATTACGTTATAACGTATAACGTTATATAGTATTAAGTTATAACGTATAACGTTATATAGTATTACGTTATAACGTATAACGTTATATAGTATTACGTTATAACGTATAACGTTATATAGTATTACCATATAACGTATATCGTTATATAGTATTACCTTATAACGGATAACGTTATATAGTATTACGTTATAACGTATAACGTTATATAGTATTACGTTATGACGTATAACGTTATATGGTATTACCATATAACGTATAGCGTTATATAGTATTACGTTATAACGTTATATAGTTTCACCATATAACGTACAACGTTATATAGTATTACGTTATAACGTATAACATTATATAGTATTACGTTATAAAGTATAACGTTATATAGTATCACCATGTAACGTATAACGTTATATAGTATTACGTTATAACGTATAACGTTATATAGTATTAGGTTATAACGTATAACGTTATATAGTATTACGTTATAACGTATAACGTTATATAGTATTACGTTATAACGTATAACGTTATATAGTATTAAGTTATAACGTATAACGTTGTATAGTATTACGTTATAACGATATATAGTATCACCATATAACGTATAACGTTATATAGTATTACGTTATAACGTATAACGTTATATAGTATTACGTTATAACGTATAACGTTATATAGTATTACGTTATAACGTATAACGTTATATAGTATTACGTTATAACGTATAACCTTATATAGTATTACGTTATAACGTATAACGTTATATAGTATTGCGTTATATCGTATAACGTTATATAGTATTACGTTATAACGTATAACGTTATATAGTACTACGTTATAACGTATAACGTTATATAGTATTACGTTATAACGTATAACGTTATATAATATTACCATATAAAGTATAACGTTATATAGTATTACGTTATAATGTATAACGTTGTATAGTATTACGTTATATCATATAACGTTGTATAGTATTACGTTATATCGTATAACGTTATATAGTATTACGTTATAACGTATAACGTTATATAGTATTACGTTATATCGTATAACGTTATATAGTATTACGTTATAACGTATAACGTTATATAGTACTACGTTATAACGTATAACGTTATATAGTATTACGTTATAACGTATAACGTTATATAGTATTACGTTATAACGTATAACATTATATAGTATTACGTTATAAAGTATAACGTTATATAGTATTACGTTATACCGTATAACGTTATATAGTATTACGTTATAACGTATAACGTTATATAGTATTTCGTTATAACGTATAACGTTATATAGTATTACGTTATATCGTATAACGTTATATAGTATTACGTTATAACGTATAACATTATATAGTATTACGTTATAACGTATAACGTTATATAGTATCACCATGTAACGTATAACGTTATATAGTATTACGTTATAACGTATAACGATATATAGTATTACGTTATAACGTATAACGTTATATAGTATTACGTTATAACGTATAACGTTATATAGTATTACGTTATAACGTATAACGTTATATAGTATTACGTTATAACGTATAACGTTTTATAGTATTACGTTATAACGTATAACGTTATATAGTATCACCATGTAACGTATAACGTTATATAGTATTACGTTATAACGTATAACGTTATGTAGTATTACGTTATAACGTATAACGATATATAGTATTACGTTATAACGTATAACGTTATATAGTATTACGTTATGACGTATAACGTTATATAGTATTACGTTATACCGTATAACGTTATATAGTATTACGTTATAACGTATAACGTTATATAGTACTACGTTATAACGAATAACGTTATATAGTATTACGTTATAACGTATAACGTTATATAGTATTACGTTATAACGTATAACGTTATATAGTATTACGTTATGACGTATAACGTTATATAGTATTACGTTATAACGTATGACGTTATATAATATTACCATATAACGTATAACGTTATATAGTATTACGTTATAACGTATAACGTTATATAGTATTACGTTATAACGTATAACGTTATATAGTATCACCATGTAACGTATAACGTTATATAGTATTACGTTATAACGTATAACGTTATATAGTATTACCTTATATCGTATAACGTTATGTAGTATTACGTTATAACGTATAACGTTATATAGTATTACGTTATAACGTATAACGTTATATAGTATTACCTTATATCGTATAACGTTATGTAGTATTACGTTATAACGTATAACGTTATATAGTATTACGTTATAACGTATAACGTTATATAGTATTACGTTATAACGTATAACGTTATATAGTATTACGTTATAACGTATAACGTTATATAGTATTACGTTATAACGTATAACGTTATATAGTATTACGTTATAACGTATAACGTTATATAGTATTACGTTATAACGTATAACGTTATATAGTATTACGTTATAACGTATAACGTTATGTAGTATTACGTTATAACGTATAACGTTATGTAGTATTACGTTATAACGTATAACGTTATATAGTATCACCATGTAACGTATAACGTTATATAGTATTACGTTATAACGTATAACATTATATAGTATTACGTTATAACGTATAACGTTATATAGTATTACGTTATAACGTATAACGTTATATAGTATTACGTTATATCGTATAACGTTATATAGTATTACGTTATAACGTATAACATTATATAGTATTACGTTATAACGTATAACGTTATATAATATCACCATGTAACGTATAACGTTATATAGTATTACGTTATAACGTATAACGATATATAGTATTACGTTATAACGTATAACGTTATATAGTATTACGTTATAACGTATAACGTTATATAGTATTACGTTATAACGTATAACGTTATATAGTATTACGTTATAACGTATAACGTTATATAGTATTACGTTATAACGTATAACGTTATATAGTATCACCATGTAACGTATAACGTTATATAGTATTACGTTATAACGTATAACGTTATGTAGTATTACGTTATAACGTATAACGATATATAGTATTACGTTATAACGTATAACGTTATATAGTATTACGTTATGACGTATAACGTTATATAGTATTACGTTATACCGTATAACGTTATATAGTATTACGTTATAACGTATAACGTTATATAGTATTACGTTATAACGTATAACGTTATATAGTATCACCATGTAACGTATAACGTTATATAGTATTACGTTATAACGTATAACGTTATATAGTATTACGTTATAACGTATAACGTTATATAGTATCACCATGTAACGTATAACGTTATATAGTATTACGTTATAACGTATAACGTTATGTAGTATTACGTTATAACGTATAACGATATATAGTATTACGTTATAACGTATAACGTTATATAGTATTACGTTATGACGTATAACGTTATATAGTATTACGTTATACCGTATAACATTATATAGTATTACGTTATAAAGTATAACGTTATATAGTATTACGTTATACCGTATAACGTTATATAGTATTACGTTATAACGTATAACGTTATATAGTATTTCGTTATAACGTATAACGTTATATAGTATTACGTTATATCGTATAACGTTATATAGTATTACGTTATAACGTATAACATTATATAGTATTACGTTATAACGTATAACGTTATATAGTATCACCATGTAACGTATAACGTTATATAGTATTACGTTATAACGTATAACGATATATAGTATTACGTTATAACGTATAACGTTATATAGTATTACGTTATAACGTATAACGTTATATAGTATTACGTTATAACGTATAACGTTATATAGTATTACGTTATAACGTATAACGTTTTATAGTATTACGTTATAACGTATAACGTTATATAGTATCACCATGTAACGTATAACGTTATATAGTATTACGTTATAACGTATAACGTTATGTAGTATTACGTTATAACGTATAACGATATATAGTATTACGTTATAACGTATAACGTTATATAGTATTACGTTATGACGTATAACGTTATATAGTATTACGTTATACCGTATAACGTTATATAGTATTACGTTATAACGTATAACGTTATATAGTACTACGTTATAACGAATAACGTTATATAGTATTACGTTATAACGTATAACGTTATATAGTATTACGTTATAACGTATAACGTTATATAGTATTACGTTATGACGTATAACGTTATATAGTATTACGTTATAACGTATGACGTTATATAATATTACCATATAACGTATAACGTTATATAGTATTACGTTATAACGTATAACGTTATATAGTATTACGTTATAACGTATAACGTTATATAGTATCACCATGTAACGTATAACGTTATATAGTATTACGTTATAACGTATAACGTTATATAGTATTACCTTATATCGTATAACGTTATGTAGTATTACGTTATAACGTATAACGTTATATAGTATTACGTTATAACGTATAACGTTATATAGTATTACCTTATATCGTATAACGTTATGTAGTATTACGTTATAACGTATAACGTTATATAGTATTACGTTATAACGTATAACGTTATATAGTATTACGTTATAACGTATAACGTTATATAGTATTACGTTATAACGTATAACGTTATATAGTATTACGTTATAACGTATAACGTTATATAGTATTACGTTATAACGTATAACGTTATATAGTATTACGTTATAACGTATAACGTTATATAGTATTACGTTATAACGTATAACGTTATGTAGTATTACGTTATAACGTATAACGTTATGTAGTATTACGTTATAACGTATAACGTTATATAGTATCACCATGTAACGTATAACGTTATATAGTATTACGTTATAACGTATAACATTATATAGTATTACGTTATAACGTATAACGTTATATAGTATTACGTTATAACGTATAACGTTATATAGTATTACGTTATATCGTATAACGTTATATAGTATTACGTTATAACGTATAACATTATATAGTATTACGTTATAACGTATAACGTTATATAATATCACCATGTAACGTATAACGTTATATAGTATTACGTTATAACGTATAACGATATATAGTATTACGTTATAACGTATAACGTTATATAGTATTACGTTATAACGTATAACGTTATATAGTATTACGTTATAACGTATAACGTTATATAGTATTACGTTATAACGTATAACGTTATATAGTATTACGTTATAACGTATAACGTTATATAGTATCACCATGTAACGTATAACGTTATATAGTATTACGTTATAACGTATAACGTTATGTAGTATTACGTTATAACGTATAACGATATATAGTATTACGTTATAACGTATAACGTTATATAGTATTACGTTATGACGTATAACGTTATATAGTATTACGTTATACCGTATAACGTTATATAGTATTACGTTATAACGTATAACGTTATATAGTATTACGTTATAACGTATAACGTTATATAGTATCACCATGTAACGTATAACGTTATATAGTATTACGTTATAACGTATAACGTTATGTAGTATTACGTTATAACGTATAACGATATATAGTATTACGTTATAACGTATAACGTTATATAGTATTACGTTATGACGTATAACGTTATATAGTATTACGTTATACCGTATAACGTTATATAGTATTACGTTATAACGTATAACGTTATATAGTATTACGTTATAACGTTATATAGTATCACCATATAACGTATAACGTTATATAGTATTACGTTATAACGTATAACGTTATATAGTATTACGTTATACCGTATAACGTTATATAGTATTACGTTATAACGTATAACGTTATATAGTATTACGTTATAACGTATAACGTTATATAGTATTAAGTTATAACGTATAACGTTATATAGTATTACGTTATAACGTATAACGTTATATAGTATTACGTTATAACGTATAACGTTATATAGTATTACCATATAACGTATATCGTTATATAGTATTACCTTATAACGGATAACGTTATATAGTATTACGTTATAACGTATAACGTTATATAGTATTACGTTATGACGTATAACGTTATATGGTATTACCATATAACGTATAGCGTTATATAGTATTACGTTATAACGTTATATAGTTTCACCATATAACGTACAACGTTATATAGTATTACGTTATAACGTATAACATTATATAGTATTACGTTATAAAGTATAACGTTATATAGTATCACCATGTAACGTATAACGTTATATAGTATTACGTTATAACGTATAACGTTATATAGTATTAGGTTATAACGTATAACGTTATATAGTATTACGTTATAACGTATAACGTTATATAGTATTACGTTATAACGTATAACGTTATATAGTATTAAGTTATAACGTATAACGTTATATAGTATTACGTTATAACGATATATAGTATCACCATATAACGTATAACGTTATATAGTATTACGTTATAACGTATAACATTATATAGTATTACGTCATAACGTATAACGTTATATAGTATCACCATGTAACGTATAACGTTATATAGTATTACGCTATATCGTATAACGTTATATAGTATTACGTTATAACGTATAACGTTATATAGTACTACGTTATAACGTATAACGTTATATAGTATTACGTTATAACGTATAACGTTATATAGTATTTCGTTATAACGTATAACGTTATATAGTATTACGTTATATCGTATAACGTTATATAGCATTACGTTATAACGTATAACATTATATAGTATTACGTTATAACGTATAACGTTATATAGTATCACCATGTAACGTATAACGTTATATAGTATTACGTTATAACGTATAACGATATATAGTATTACGTTATAACGTATAACGTTATATAGTATTACGTTATAACGTATAACGATATATAGTATTACGTTATAACGTATAACGATATATAGTATTACGTTATAACGTATAACGTTATATAGTATTACGTTATGACGTATAACGTTATATAGTATTACGTTATACCGTATAACGTTATATAGTATTACGTTATAACGTATAACGTTATATAGTATTACGTTATAACGTATAACGTTATATAGTATTAAGTTATAACGTATAACGTTATATAGTATTACGTTATAACGTATAACGTTATATAGTATTACGTTATAACGTATAACGTTATATAGTATTACCATATAACGTATATCGTTATATAGTATTACCTTATAACGGATAACGTTATATAGTATTACGTTATAACGTATAACGTTATATAGTATTACGTTATGACGTATAACGTTATATGGTATTACCATATAACGTATAGCGTTATATAGTATTACGTTATAACGTTATATAGTTTCACCATATAACGTACAACGTTATATAGTATTACGTTATAACGTATAACATTATATAGTATTACGTTATAAAGTATAACGTTATATAGTATCACCATGTAACGTATAACGTTATATAGTATTACGTTATAACGTATAACGTTATATAGTATTAGGTTATAACGTATAACGTTATATAGTATTACGTTATAACGTATAACGTTATATAGTATTACGTTATAACGTATAACGTTATATAGTATTAAGTTATAACGTATAACGTTGTATAGTATTACGTTATAACGATATATAGTATCACCATATAACGTATAACGTTATATAGTATTACGTTATAACGTATAACGTTATATAGTATTACGTTATAACGTATAACGTTATATAGTATTACGTTATAACGTATAACGTTATATAGTATTACGTTATAACGTATAACCTTATATAGTATTACGTTATAACGTATAACGTTATATAGTATTGCGTTATATCGTATAACGTTATATAGTATTACGTTATAACGTATAACGTTATATAGTACTACGTTATAACGTATAACGTTATATAGTATTACGTTATAACGTATAACGTTATATAATATTACCATATAAAGTATAACGTTATATAGTATTACGTTATAATGTATAACGTTGTATAGTATTACGTTATATCATATAACGTTGTATAGTATTACGTTATATCGTATAACGTTATATAGTATTACGTTATAACGTATAACGTTATATAGTATTACGTTTTATCGTATAACGTTATATAGTATTACGTTATAACGTATAACGTTATATAGTACTACGTTATAACGTATAACGTTATATAGTATTACGTTATAACGTATAACGTTATATAGTATTACGTTATAACGTATAACATTATATAGTATTACGTTATAAAGTATAACGTTATATAGTATTACGTTATACCGTATAACGTTATATAGTATTACGTTATAACGTATAACGTTATATAGTATTTCGTTATAACGTATAACGTTATATAGTATTACGTTATATCGTATAACGTTATATAGTATTACGTTATAACGTATAACATTATATAGTATTACGTTATAACGTATAACGTTATATAGTATCACCATGTAACGTATAACGTTATATAGTATTACGTTATAACGTATAACGATATATAGTATTACGTTATAACGTATAACGTTATATAGTACTACGTTATAACGTATAACGTTATATAGTATTACGTTATAACGTATAACGTTATATAATATTACCATATAAAGTATAACGTTATATAGTATTACGTTATAATGTATAACGTTGTATAGTATTACGTTATATCATATAACGTTGTATAGTATTACGTTATATCATATAACGTTGTATAGTATTACGTTATATCGTATAACGTTATATAGTATTACGTTATAACGTATAACGTTATATAGTATTACGTTATAACGTATAACGTTTTATAGTATTACGTTATAACGTATAACGTTATATAGTATCACCATGTAACGTATAACGTTATATAGTATTACGTTATAACGTATAACGTTATGTAGTATTACGTTATAACGTATAACGTTATGTAGTATTACGTTATAACGTATAACGATATATAGTATTACGTTATAACGTATAACGTTATATAGTATTACGTTATGACGTATAACGTTATATAGTATTACGTTATAACGTATAACGTTATATAGTATTACGTTATAACGTATAACGTTATATAGTATTAAGTTATAACGTATAACGTTATATAGTATTACGTTATAACGTATAACGTTATATAGTATTACGTTATAACGTATAACGTTATATAGTATTACCATATAACGTATATCGTTATATAGTATTACCTTATAACGGATAACGTTATATAGTATTACGTTATAACGTATAACGTTATATAGTATTACGTTATGACGTATAACGTTATATGGTATTACCATATAACGTATAGCGTTATATAGTATTACGTTATAACGTTATATAGTTTCACCATATAACGTACAACGTTATATAGTATTACGTTATAACGTATAACATTATATAGTATTACGTTATAAAGTATAACGTTATATAGTATCACCATGTAACGTATAACGTTATATAGTATTACGTTATAACGTATAACGTTATATAGTATTAGGTTATAACGTATAACGTTATATAGTATTACGTTATAACGTATAACGTTATATAGTATTACGTTATAACGTATAACGTTATGTAGTATTAAGTTATAACGTATAACGTTGTATAGTATTACGTTATAACGATATATAGTATCACCATATAACGTATAACGTTATATAGTATTACGTTATAACGTATAACGTTATATAGTATTACGTTATAACGTATAACGTTATATAGTATTACGTTATAACGTATAACGTTATATAGTATTACGTTATAACGTATAACCTTATATAGTATTACGTTATAACGTATAACGTTATATAGTATTGCGTTATATCGTATAACGTTATATAGTATTACGTTATAACGTATAACGTTATATAGTACTACGTTATAACGTATAACGTTATATAGTATTACGTTATAACGTATAACGTTATATAATATTACCATATAAAGTATAACGTTATATAGTATTACGTTATAATGTATAACGTTGTATAGTATTACGTTATATCATATAACGTTGTATAGTATTACGTTATATCGTATAACGTTATATAGTATTACGTTATAACGTATAACGTTATATAGTATTACGTTATATCGTATAACGTTATATAGTATTACGTTATAACGTATAACGTTATATAGTACTACGTTATAACGTATAACGTTATATAGTATTACGTTATAACGTATAACGTTATATAGTATTACGTTATAACGTATAACATTATATAGTATTACGTTATAAAGTATAACGTTATATAGTATTACGTTATACCGTATAACGTTATATAGTATTACGTTATAACGTATAACGTTATATAGTATTACGTTATAACGTATAACGCTATATAGTATTAAGTTATAACGTATAACGTTATATAGTATTACGTTATAACGTATAACGTTATGTAGTATTACGTTATAACGTATAACGATATATAGTATTACGTTATAACGTATAACGTTATATAGTATTACGTTATGACGTATAACGTTATATAGTATTACGTTATACCGTATAACGTTATATAGTATTACGTTATAACGTATAACGTTATATAGTATTACGTTATAACGTATAACGTTATATAGTATTAAGTTATAACGTATAACGTTATATAGTATTACGTTATAACGTATAACGTTATATAGTATTACGTTATAACGTATAACGTTATATAGTATTACCATATAACGTATATCGTTATATAGTATTACCTTATAACGGATAACGTTATATAGTATTACGTTATAACGTATAACGTTATATAGTATTACGTTATGACGTATAACGTTATATGGTATTACCATATAACGTATAGCGTTATATAGTATTACGTTATAACGTTATATAGTTTCACCATATAACGTACAACGTTATATAGTATTACGTTATAACGTATAACATTATATAGTATTACGTTATAAAGTATAACGTTATATAGTATCACCATGTAACGTATAACGTTATATAGTATTACGTTATAACGTATAACGTTATATAGTATTAGGTTATAACGTATAACGTTATATAGTATTACGTTATAACGTATAACGTTATATAGTATTACGTTATAACGTATAACGTTGTATAGTATTACGTTATAACGATATATAGTACCACCATATAACGTATAACGTTATATAGTATTACGTTATAACGTATAACGTTATATAGTATTACGTTATAACGTATAACGTTATATAGTATTACGTTATAACGTATAACGTTATATAGTATTACGTTATAACGTATAACCTTATATAGTATTACGTTATAACGTATAACGTTATATAGTATTGCGTTATATCGTATAACGTTATATAGTATTACGTTATAACGTATAACGTTATATAGTACTACGTTATAACGTATAACGTTATATAGTATTACGTTATAACGTATAACGTTATATAATATTACCATATAAAGTATAACGTTATATAGTATTACGTTATAATGTATAACGTTGTATAGTATTACGTTATATCATATAACGTTGTATAGTATTACGTTATATCGTATAACGTTATATAGTATTACGTTATAACGTATAACGTTATATAGTATTACGTTATATCGTATAACGTTATATAGTATTACGTTATAACGTATAACGTTATATAGTACTACGTTATAACGTATAACGTTATATAGTATTACGTTATAACGTATAACGTTATGTAGTATTACGTTATAACGTATAACGTTATGTAGTATTACGTTATAACGTATAACGTTATATAGTATCACCATGTAACGTATAACGTTATATAGTATTACGTTATAACGTATAAGGTTACATTGTATTACGTTATAACGTATAACGATATATAGTATTACGTTATAACGTATAACATTATATAGTATTACGTTATAACGTATAACGTTATATAGTATTACGTTATAACGTATAACGTTATATAGTATTACGTTATAACGTATAACGTTATATAATATTACCATATAAAGTATAACGTTATATAGTATTACGTTATAATGTATAACGTTGTATAGTATTACGTTATATCATATAACGTTGTATAGTATTACGTTATATCGTATAACGTTATATAGTATTACGTTATAACGTATAACGTTATATAGTATTACGTTATATCGTATAACGTTATATAGTATTACGTTATAACGTATAACGTTATATAGTACTACGTTATAACGTATAACGTTATATAGTATTACGTTATAACGTATAACGTTATGTAGTATTACGTTATAACGTATAACGTTATGTAGTATTACGTTATAACGTATAACGTTATATAGTATCACCATGTAACGTATAACGTTATATAGTATTACGTTATAACGTATAAGGTTACATTGTATTACGTTATAACGTATAACGATATATAGTATTACGTTATAACGTATAACATTATATAGTATTACGTTATAACGTATAACGTTATATAGTATTACGTTATAACGTATAACGTTATATAGTATTACGTTATATCGTATAACGTTATATAGTATTACGTTATAACGTATAACATTATATAGTATTACGTTATAACGTATAACGTTATATAGTATCACCATGTAACGTATAACGTTATATAGTATTACGTTATAACGTATAACGATATATAGTATTACGTTGTAACGTATAACGTTATATAGTATTACGTTATAACGTATAACGTTATATAGTATTACGTTATAACGTATAACGTTATATAGTATTACGTTATAACGTATAACGTTATATAGTATTACGTTATAACGTATAACGTTATATAGTATCACCATGTAACGTATAACGTTATATAGTATTACGTTATAACGTATAACGTTATGTAGTATTACGTTATAACGTATAACGATATATAGTATTACGTTATAACGTATAACGTTATATAGTATTACGTTATGACGTATAAGGTTATATAGTATTACGTTATACCGTATAACGTTATATAGTATTACGTTATAACGTATAACGTTATATAGTATTACGTTATAACGTTATATAGTATCACCATATAACGTATAACGTTATATAGTATTACGTTATAACGTATAACGTTATATAGTATTACGCTATAACGTATAACGTTATATAGTATTAAGTTATAACGTATAACGTTATATAGTATTACGTTATAACGTATAATGTTATATAGTATTACGTTATAACGTATAACGTTATATAGTATTACCATATAACGTATATCGTTATATAGTATTACCTTATAACGGATAACGTTATATAGTATTACGTTATAACGTATAACGTTATATAGTATTACGTTATGACGTATAACGTTGTATAGTATTACGTTATATCGTATAACGTTGTATAGTATTACGTTATATCGTATAACGTTATATAGTATTACGTTATAACGTATAACGTTATATAGTATTACGTTATATCGTATAACGTTATATAGTATTACGTTATAACGTATAACGTTATATAGTACTACGTTATAACGTATAACGTTATATAGTATTACGTTATAACGTATAACGTTATATAGTATTACGTTATAACATATAACGTTATATAGTATTACGTTATAACGTATAACGTTATATAGTATTGCGTTATAACGTATAACGATATATAGTATTACGTTATAACGTATAACGTTATATAGTATTACGTTATAACGTATAACGTTATATAGTATTACGTTATAACGTATAACGTCATGTAGTATTACGTTATAACGTATAACGTTATGTAGTATTACGTTATGACGTATAACGTTATATAGTATTACGTTATAACGTATAACGTTATATAATATTACCATATAACGTATAACGTTATATAATATTACCATATAAAGTATAACGTTATATAGTATTACGTTATAACGTATAACGTTGTATAGTATTACGTTATATCGTATAACGTTGTATAGTATTACGTTATATCGCATAACGTTATATAGTATTACGTTATAACGTATAACGTTATATAGTATTACGTTATATCGTATAACGTTATATAGTATTACGTTATAACGTATAACGTTATATAGTACTACGTTATAACGTATAACGTTATATAGTATTACCTCATATCGTATAACGTTATGTAGTATTACGTTATAACGTATAACGTTATATAGTATTACGTTATAACGTATAACGTTATATAGTATTACGTTATAACGTATAACATTATATAGTATTACGTTATAACGTATAACGTTATATAGTATTACGTTATATCGTATAACGTTATATAGTATCACCATGTAATGTATAACGTTATATAGTATTACGTTATAACGTATAACGTTATATAGTATTACGTTATAACGTATAACGTTATATAGTATTACCATATAACGTATATCGTTATATAGTATTACCTTATAACGGATAACGTTATATAGTATTTCGTTATAACGTATAACGTTATATAGTATTACGTTATGACGTATAACGTTATATGGTATACCATATAACGTATAGCGTTATATAGTATTACGTTATAACGTTATATAGTTTCACCATATAACGTATAACGTTATATAGTATTACGTTATAACGTATAACGTTATATAGTATTACGTTATAACGTATAACGTTATATAGTATTACGTTATAACGTATAACGTTATATAGTATTACGTTATAACGTATAACGTTATATAGTATTACGTTATAACGTATAACGTCATGTAGTATTACGTTATAACGTATAACGTTATGTAGTATTACGTTATGACGTATAACGTTATATAGTATTACGTTATAACGTATAACGTTATATAATATTACCATATAACGTATAACGTTATATAATATTACCATATAAAGTATAACGTTATATAGTATTACGTTATAACGTATAACGTTGTATAGTATTACGTTATATCGTATAACGTTGTATAGTATTACGTTATATCGTATAACGTTATATAGTATTACGTTATAACGTATAACGTTATATAGTATTACGTTATATCGTATAACGTTATATAGTATTACGTTATAACGTATAACGTTATATAGTACTACGTTATAACGTATAACGTTATATAGTATTACCTCATATCGTATAACGTTATGTAGTATTACGTTATAACGTATAACGTTATATAGTATTACGTTATAACGTATAACGTTATATAGTATTACGTTATAACGTATAACATTATATAGTATTACGTTATAACGTATAACGTTATATAGTATTACGTTATATCGTATAACGTTATATAGTATTACGTTATAACGTATAACGTTATATAGTATTACGTTATAACGTATAACGTTATATAGTATTACGTTATAACGTATAACGTTATATAGTATTACGTTATAACGTATAACGTTATATAGTATTACGTTATAACGTATAACGTCATGTAGTATTACGTTATAACGTATAACGTTATGTAGTATTACGTTATAACGTATAACGATATATAGTATTACGTTATAACGTATAACGTTATATAGTATTACGTTATGACGTATAACGTTATATAGTATTACGTTATACCGTATAACGTTATATAGTATTACGTTATAACGTATAACGTTATATAGTATTACGTTATAACGTATAACGTTATATAGTATTAAGTTATAACGTATAACGTTATATAGTATTACGTTATAACGTATAACGTTATATAGTATTACGTTATAACGTATAACGTTATATAGTATTACCATATAACGTATATCGTTATATAGTATTACCTTATAACGGATAACGTTATATAGTATTACGTTATAACGTATAACGTTATATAGTATTACGTTATGACGTATAACGTTATATGGTATTACCATATAACGTATAGCGTTATATAGTATTACGTTATAACGTTATATAGTTTCACCATATAACGTACAACGTTATATAGTATTACGTTATAACGTATAACATTATATAGTATTACGTTATAAAGTATAACGTTATATAGTATCACCATGTAACGTATAACGTTATATAGTATTACGTTATAACGTATAACGTTATATAGTATTAGGTTATAACGTATAACGTTATATAGTATTACGTTATAACGTATAACGTTATATAGTATTACGTTATAACGTATAACGTTGTATAGTATTACGTTATAACGATATATAGTATCACCATATAACGTATAACGTTATATAGTATTACGTTATAACGTATAACGTTATATAGTATTACGTTATAACGTATAACGTTATATAGTATTACGTTATAACGTATAACGTTATATAGTATTACGTTATAACGTATAACCTTATATAGTATTACGTTATAACGTATAACGTTATATAGTATTGCGTTATATCGTATAACGTTATATAGTATTACGTTATAACGTATAACGTTATATAGTACTACGTTATAACGTATAACGTTATATAGTATTACGTTATAACGTATAACGTTATATAATATTACCATATAAAGTATAACGTTATATAGTATTACGTTATAATGTATAACGTTGTATAGTATTACGTTATATCATATAACGTTGTATAGTATTACGTTATATCGTATAACGTTATATAGTATTACGTTATAACGTATAACGTTATATAGTATTACGTTATATCGTATAACGTTATATAGTATTACGTTATAACGTATAACGTTATATAGTACTACGTTATAACGTATAACGTTATATAGTATTACGTTATAACGTATAACGTTATATAGTATTACGTTATAACGTATAACATTATATAGTATTACGTTATAAAGTATAACGTTATATAGTATCACCATGTAACGTATAACGTTATATACTATTACGTTATAACGTATAACGTTATATAGTATTACGTTATAACGTATAACGTTATATAGTATTACGTTATAACGTATAACGTTATATAGTATTACGTTATAACGTATAACGTTATGTAGTATTACGTTATAACGTATAACGTTATGTAGTATTACGTTATAACGTATAACGTTATATAGTATCACCATGTAACGTATAACGTTATATAGTATCACCATGTAACGTATAACGTTATATAGTATTACGTTATAACGTATAAGGTTACATTGTATTACGTTATAACGTATAACGATATATAGTATTACGTTATAACGTATAACATTATATAGTATTACGTTATAACGTATAACGTTATATAGTATTACGTTATAACGTATAACGTTATATAGTATTACGTTATATCGTATAACGTTATATAGTATTACGTTATAACGTATAACATTATATAGTATTACGTTATAACGTATAACGTTATATAGTATCACCATGTAACGTATAACGTTATATAGTATTACGTTATAACGTATAACGATATATAGTATTACGTTGTAACGTATAACGTTATATAGTATTACGTTATAACGTATAACGTTATATAGTATTACGTTATAACGTATAACGTTATATAGTATTACGTTATAACGTATAACGTTATATAGTATTACGTTATAACGTATAACGTTATATAGTATCACCATGTAACGTATAACGTTATATAGTATTACGTTATAACGTATAACGTTATGTAGTATTACGTTATAACGTATAACGATATATAGTATTACGTTATAACGTATAACGTTATATAGTATTACGTTATGACGTATAAGGTTATATAGTATTACGTTATACCGTATAACGTTATATAGTATTACGTTATAACGTATAACGTTATATAGTATTACGTTATAACGTTATATAGTATCACCATATAACGTATAACGTTATATAGTATTACGTTATAACGTATAACGTTATATAGTATTACGCTATAACGTATAACGTTATATAGTATTAAGTTATAACGTATAACGTTATATAGTATTACGTTATAACGTATAATGTTATATAGTATTACGTTATAACGTATAACGTTATATAGTATTACCATATAACGTATATCGTTATATAGTATTACCTTATAACGGATAACGTTATATAGTATTACGTTATAACGTATAACGTTATATAGTATTACGTTATGACGTATAACGTTATATGGTATTACCATATAACGTATAGCGTTATATAGTATTACGTTATAACGTTATATAGTTTCACCATATAACGTATAACGTTATATAGTATTACGTTATAACGTATAACGTTATATAGTATTACGTTATAACGTATAACGTTATATAGTATTACGTTATAACGTATAACGTTATATAGTATTACGATATAACGTATAACGTTATATAGTATTACGTTATAACGTATAACGTCATGTAGTATTACGTTATAACGTATAACGTTATGTAGTATTACGTTATGACGTATAACGTTATATAGTATTACGTTATAACGTATAACGTTATATAATATTACCATATAACGTATAACGTTATATAATATTACCATATAAAGTATAACGTTATATAGTATTACGTTATAACGTATAACGTTGTATAGTATTACGTTATATCGTATAACGTTGTATAGTATTACGTTATATCGTATAACGTTATATAGTATTACGTTATAACGTATAACGTTATATAGTATTACGTTATATCGTATAACGTTATATAGTATTACGTTATAACGTATAACGTTATATAGTACTACGTTATAACGTATAACGTTATATAGTATTACGTTATAACGTATAACGTTATATAGTATTACGTTATAACATATAACGTTATATAGTATTACGTTATAACGTATAACGTTATATAGTATTGCGTTATAACGTATAACGATATATAGTATTACGTTATAACGTATAACGTTATATAGTATTACGTTATAACGTATAACGTTATATAGTATTACGTTATAACGTATAACGTCATGTAGTATTACGTTATAACGTATAACGTTATGTAGTATTACGTTATGACGTATAACGTTATATAGTATTACGTTATAACGTATAACGTTATATAATATTACCATATAACGTATAACGTTATATAATATTACCATATAAAGTATAACGTTATATAGTATTACGTTATAACGTATAACATTGTATAGTATTACGTTATATCGTATAACGTTGTATAGTATTACGTTATATCGCATAACGTTATATAGTATTACGTTATAACGTATAACGTTATATAGTATTACGTTATATCGTATAACGTTATATAGTATTACGTTATAACGTATAACGTTATATAGTACTACGTTATAACGTATAACGTTATATAGTATTACCTCATATCGTATAACGTTATGTAGTATTACGTTATAACGTATAACGTTATATAGTATTACGTTATAACGTATAACGTTATATAGTATTACGTTATAACGTATAACATTATATAGTATTACGTTATAACGTATAACGTTATATAGTATTACGTTATATCGTATAACGTTATATAGTATCACCATGTAATGTATAACGTTATATAGTATTACGTTATAACGTATAACGTTATATAGTATTACGTTATAACGTATAACGTTATATAGTATTACCATATAACGTATATCGTTATATAGTATTACCTTATAACGGATAACGTTATATAGTATTTCGTTATAACGTATAACGTTATATAGTATTACGTTATGACGTATAACGTTATATGGTATTACCATATAACGTATAGCGTTATATAGTATTACGTTATAACGTTATATAGTTTCACCATATAACGTATAACGTTATATAGTATTACGTTATAACGTATAACGTTATATAGTATTACGTTATAACGTATAACGTTATATAGTATTATGTTATAACGTATAACGTTATATAGTATTACGTTATAACGTATAACGTTATATAGTATTACGTTATAACGTATAACGTCATGTAGTATTACGTTATAACGTATAACGTTATGTAGTATTACGTTATGACGTATAACGTTATATAGTATTACGTTATAACGTATAACGTTATATAATATTACCATATAACGTATAACGTTATATAATATTACCATATAAAGTATAACGTTATATAGTATTACGTTATAACGTATAACGTTGTATAGTATTACGTTATATCGTATAACGTTGTATAGTATTACGTTATATCGTATAACGTTATATAGTATTACGTTATAACGTATAACGTTATATAGTATTACGTTATATCGTATAACGTTATATAGTATTACGTTATAACGTATAACGTTATGTAGTATTACGTTATAGCGTATAACGTTATAATGTATAACGTTATAACGTATAACGTTATATAGTATTACGTTATATCGCATAACGTTATATAGTATTACGTTATAACGTATAACGTTATATAGTATCACCATGTAACGTATAACGTTATATAGTATTACGTTATAACGTATAACGTTATATAGTATTACGTTATAACGTATAACGTTATGTAGTATTACGTTATAACGTATAACGTTATATAGTATTACGTTATGACGTATAACGTTATATAGTATTACGTTACAACGTATAACGTTATATAATATTACCATATAACGTATAACGTTATATACTATTACGTCATAACGTATAACGTTATATAGTATTACGTTATAACGTATAACGTTATATAGTGTTACGTTATAACGTATAACGTCATGTAGTATTACGTTATAACGTATAACGTTATGTAGTATTACGTTATAACGTATAACGATATATAGTATTACGTTATAACGTATAACGTTATATAGTATTACGTTATATCGCATAACGTTATATAGTATTACGTTATAACGTATAACGTTATATAGTACTACGTTATAACGTATAACGTTATATAGTATTACGTTATAACGTATAACGTTATATAATATTACCATATAACGTATAACGTTATATACTATTACGTCATAACGTATAACGTTATATAGTATTACGTTATAACGTATAACGTTATATAGTGTTACGTTATAACGTATAACGTTATATAGTATTACGTTATAACGTATAACGATATATAGTATTACGTTATAACGTATAACGTTATAATGTATAACGTTATAACGTATAACGTTATATAGTATTACGTTATATCGCATAACGTTATATAGTATTACGTTATAACGTATAACGTTATATAGTACTACGTTATAACGTATAACGTTATATAGTATTACGTTATGACGTATAACGTTATATAGTATTACGTTATAACGTATAACGTTATATAATATTACCATATAACGTATAACGTTATATACTATTACGTCATAACGTATAACGTTATATAGTATTACGTTATAACGTATAACGTTATATAGTGTTACGTTATAACGTATAACGTTATATAGTATTACGTTATAACGTATAACGATATATAGTATTACGTTATAACGTATAACGTTATATAGTATTACGTTATAACGTATAACGTTATAATGTATAACGTTATAACGTATAACGTTATATAGTATTACGTTATATCGCATAACGTTATATAGTATTACGTTATAACGTATAACGTTATATAGTACTACGTTATAACGTATAACGTTATATAGTATTACGTTATAACGTATAACGTTATATAGTATTACGTTATAACGTATGACGTTATATAATATCACCATATAACGTATAACGTTATATACTATTACGTTATAACGTATAACGTTATATAGTATTACGTTATAACGTATAACGTTATATAGTATTACGTTATAACGTATAACGTTATATAGTATTACGTTATAACGTATAACGTTATGTAGTATTACGTTATAACGTATAACGTTATATAGTATTACGTTATAACGTATAACGTTATGTAGTATTACGTTATAACGTATAACGTTATATAGTATTACGTTATAACGTATAACGTTATATAGTGTTACGTTATAACGTATAACGTTATATAGTATTACGTTATAACGTATAACGATATATAGTATTACGTTATAACGTATAACGTTATATAGTATTACGTTATAACGTATAACGTTATAACGTATAACGTTATAACGTATAACGTTATATAGTATTACGTTATATCGCATAACGTTATATAGTATTACGTTATAACGTATAACGTTATATAGTACTACGTTATAACGTATAACGTTATATAGTATTACGTTATAACGTATAACGTTATATAGTATTACGTTATAACGTATGACGTTATATAATATCACCATATAACGTATAACGTTATATACTATTACGCTATAACGTATAACGTTATATAGTATTACGTTATAACGTATAACGTTATATAGTATTACGTTATAACGTATAACGTTATATAGTATTACGTTATAACGTATAACGTTATGTAGTATTACGTTATAACGTATAACGTTATATAGTATTACGTTATAACGTATAACGTTATGTAGTATTACGTTATAACGTATAACGTTATGTAGTATTACGTTATAACGTATAACGTTATATAGTATTACGTTATATCGTATAACGTTATATAGTATTACGTTATAACGTATAACGTTATATAGTATTACGTTATAACGTATAACGTTATATAGTATCACCATGTAACGTATAACGTTATATAGTATTACGTTATAACGTATAACGTTATATAGTGTTACGTTATAACGTATAACGTTATATAGTATTACGTTATAACGTATAACGATATATAGTATTACGTTATAACGTATAACGTTATATAGTATTACGTTATGACGTATAACGTTATATAGTATTACGTTATACCGTATAACGTTATATAGTATTACGTTATAACGTATAACGTTATATAGTATTACGTTATAACGTATAACGTTATATGGTATTACGTTATAACGTATAACGTTATATAGTACTACGTTATAACGTATAACGTTATATAGTATTACGTTATAACGTATAACGTTATATAGTATTACCATATAACGTATATCGTTATATAGTATTACCTTATAACGTATAACGTTATATAGTATTACGTTATAACGTATAACGTTATATAGTATTACGTTATGTCGTATAACGTTATATGGTATTACCATATAACGTATAGCGTTATATAGTATTACGTTATAACGTTATATAGTTTCACCATATAACGTATAACGTTATATAGTATTACGTTATATCGCATAACGTTATATAGTATTACGTTATAACGTATAACGTTATATAGTACTACGTTATAACGTATAACGTTATATAGTATTACGTTATAACGTATAACGTTATATAGTATTACGTTATAACGTATAACGTTATATAGTATTACGTTATGACGTATAACGTTATATAGTATTACGTTATAACGTATGACGTTATATAATATCACCATATAACGTATAACGTTATATACTGTTACGTTATAACGTATAACGTTATATAGTATTACGTTATAACGTATAACGTTATATAGTATTACGTTATAACGTATAACGTTATGTAGTATTACGTTATAACGTATAACGTTATATAGTATTACGTTATAACGTATAACGTTATGTAGTATTACGTTATAACGTATAACGTTATGTAGTATTACGTTATAACGTATAACGTTATATAGTATTACGTTATATCGTATAACGTTATATAGTATTACGTTATAACGTATAACGTTATATAGTATTACGTTATAACGTATAACGTTATATAGTATTACGTTATAACGTATAACGTTATATAGTATCACCATGTAACGTATAACGTTATATAGTATCACCATGTAACGTATAACGTTATATAGTATTACGTTATAACGTATAACGTTATATAGTATTACGTTATAACGTATAACGTTATGTAGTATTACGTTATAACGTATAACGTTATATAGTATTACGTTATGACGTATAACGTTATATAGTATTACGTTATAACGTATAACCTTATATAATATTACCATATAACGTATAACGTTATATACTATTACGTCATAACGTATAACGTTATATAGTATTACGATATAACGTATAACGTTATATAGTATTACGTTATAACGTATAACGTTATATAGTATTACGTTATAACGTATAACATTATTTCATATTACGTTATAACGTATAACGTTATATAGTATCACCATGTAACGTATAACGTTATATAGTATTACGTTATAACGTATAACGTTATATAGTATTACGTTATAACGTATAACGTTATGTAGTATTACGTTATAACGTATAACGTTATATAGTATTACGTTATGACGTATAACGTTATATAGTATTACGTTATAACGTATAACGTTATATAGTATCACCATATAACGTATAACGTTATATAGTATTACGTTATAACGTATAACGTTATATAGTATTACGTTATGACGTATAACGTTATATAGTATTAAGTCATGACGTATAACGTTATATAGTATTACGTTATAACGTATAACGTTATATAGTATTACGTTATGACGTATAACGTTATATGGTATTACCATATAACGTATAGCGTTATATAGTATTACGTTCTAACGTTATATAGCTTCACCATATAACGTATAACGTTATATAGTATTACGTTATAACGTATAACGTTATATAGTATCACCATATAACGTATAACGTTATATAGTATTACGTTATAACGTATAACGTTATATAGTATTACGTTATGACGTATAACGTTATATAATATTAAGTCATAACGTATAACGTTATATAGTATTACGTTATAACGTATAACGTTATATAGTATTACGTTATGACGTATAACGTTATATGGTATTACCATATAACGTATAGCGTTATATAGTATTACGTTCTAACGTTATATAGTTTCACCATATAACGTATAACGTTATATAGTATTACGTTATAACGTATAACGTTATGTAGTATTACGTTATAACGTATAACGTTATATAGTATTACGTTATAACGTATAACGTTATATAGTATTACGTTATGACGTATAACGTTATATAGTATTACGTTATGACGTATAACGTTATATAGTATTACGTTATAACGTATAACGTTATATAGTATTACGTTATAACGTATAACGTTATATAGTATTACGTTATAACGTATAACGTTATATAGTATTACGTTATAACGTATAACGTTATATAGTATTACGTTATAACGTATAACGTTATATAGTATTACGTTATAACGTATAACGTTATATAGTATTACGTTATAACGTATAACGTTATATAGTATTACGTTATAACGTATAACGTTATATAGTATTACGTTATAACGTATAACGTTATATAGTATTACGATATAACGTATAACGTTATATAGTATTACGATATAACGTATAACGTTATATAGTATTACGTTATAACGTATAACGTTATATGGTATTACGTTATAACGTATAACATTATTTCATATTACGTTATAACGTATAACGTTATATAGTATTACGTTATAACGTATAACGTTATATAGTATTACGTTATAACGTATAACGTTATATAGTATTACGTTATAACATATAACGTTATATAGTATTACGTTATAACGTATAAGGTTATATAGTATTGCGTTATAACGTATAACGATATATAGTATTATGTTATAACGTATAACGTTATATAGTATTACGTTACAACGTATAACGTTATATAGTATTACGTTATAACGTATAACGTTATGTAGTATTACGTTATAACGTATAACGTTATATAGCATTACGTTATAACGTATAACGTTATATAGTATTACGTTATAACGTATAACATTATATAGTATTACGTTATAACGTATAACGTTATATAGTATCACCATGTAACGTATAACGTTATATAGTATTACGTTATAACGTATAACGTTATATAGTATTACGTTATAACGTATAACGTTTTATAGTGTTACGTTATAACGTATAACGTTATATAGTATTACGTTATAACGTATAACGATATATAGTATTACGTTATGACGTATAACGTTATATAGTATTACGTTATGACGTATAACGTTATATAGTATTACGTTATACCGTATAACGTTATATAGTATTACGTTATAACGTATAACGTTATATAGTATTACGTTATAACGTATAACGTTATATAGTATTATGTTATAACGTATAACGTTATATAGTACTACGTTATAACGTATAACGTTATATAGTATTACGTGATAACGTATAACGTTATATAGTATTACCATATAACGTATATCGTTATATAGTATTACCTTATAACGTATAACGTTATATAGTATTACGTTATAACGTATAACGTTATATAGTATTACGTTATGTCGTATAACGTTATATGGTATTACCATATAACGTATAGCGTTATATACTATTACGTTATAACGTATAACGTTATGTAGTATTACGTTATAACGTATAACGTTATATAGTATTACGTTATAACGTATAACGTTATATAGTATAACGTTATGACGTATAACGTTATATAGTATTACGTTATGACGTATAACGTTATATAGTATTACGTTATAACGTATAACGTTATATAGTATTACGTTATAACGTATAACGTTATATAGTATTACGTTATAACGTATAACGTTATATAGTATTACGTTATAACGTATAACGTTATATAGTATTACGTTATAACGTATAACGTTATATAGTATTACGTTATAACGTATAACGTTATATAGTATTACGTTATAACGTATAACGTTATATAGTATTACGTTATAACGTATAACGTTATATAGTATTACGTTATAACGTATAACGTTATATAGTATTACGATATAACGTATAACGTTATATAGTATTACGATATAACGTATAACGTTATATAGTATTACGTTATAACGTATAACGTTATATGGTATTACGTTATAACGTATAACATTATTTCATATTACGTTATAACGTATAACGCTATATAGTATTACGTTATAACGTATAACGTTATATAGTATTACGTTATAACGTATAACGTTATATAGTATTACGTTATAACATATAACGTTATATAGTATTACGTTATAACGTATAAGGTTATATAGTATTGCGTTATAACGTATAACGATATATAGTATTATGTTATAACGTATAACGTTATATAGTATTACGTTATAACGTATAACGTTATATAGTATTACGTTATAACGTATAACGTTATGTAGTATTACGTTATAACGTATAACGTTATATAGCATTACGTTATAACGTATAACGTTATATAGTATTACGTTATAACGTATAACATTATATAGTATTACGTTATAACGTATAACGTTATATAGTATCACCATGTAACGTATAACGTTATATAGTATTACGTTATAACGTATAACGTTATATAGTATTACGTTATAACGTATAACGTTTTATAGTGTTACGTTATAACGTATAACGTTATATAGTATTACGTTATAACGTATAACGATATATAGTATTACGTTATGACGTATAACGTTATATAGTATTACGTTATGACGTATAACGTTATATAGTATTACGTTATACCGTATAACGTTATATAGTATTACGTTATAACGTATAACGTTATATAGTATTACGTTATAACGTATAACGTTATATAGTATTATGTTATAACGTATAACGTTATATAGTACTACGTTATAACGTATAACGTTATATAGTATTACGTTATAACGTATAACGTTATATAGTATTACCATATAACGTATATCGTTATATAGTATTACCTTATAACGTATAACGTTATATAGTATTACGTTATAACGTATAACGTTATATAGTATTACGTTATGTCGTATAACGTTATATGGTATTACCATATAACGTATAGCGTTATATACTATTACGTTATAACGTATAACGTTATATAGTATTACGTTATAACGTATAACGTTATATAGTATTACGTTATAACGTATAACGTTATATAGTATTACGTTATAACGTATAACGTTATATAGTATTACGTTATAACGTATAACGTTATAACGTATAACGTTATATAGTATTACGTTATATCGCATAACGTTATATAGTATTACGTTATAACGTATAACGTTATATAGTACTACGTTATAACGTATAACGTTATATAGTATTACGTTATAACGTATAACGTTATATAGTATTACGTTATAACGTATAACGTTATATAGTATTACGTTATAACGTATAACGTTATATAGTATTACGTTATAACGTATAACGTTATAACGTATAACGTTATATAGTATTACGTTATATCGCATAACGTTATATAGTATTACGTTATAACGTATAACGTTATATAGTACTACGTTATAACGTATAACGTTATATAGTATTACGTTATAACGTATAACGTTATATAGTATTACGTTATAACGTATAACGTTATATAGTATTACGTTATGACGTATAACGTTATATAGTATTACGTTATAACGTATGACGTTATATAATATCACCATATAACGTATAACGTTATATACTATTACGTTATAACGTATAACGTTATATAGTATTACGTTATAACGTATAACGTTATATAGTATTACGTTATAACGTATAACGTTATATAGTATTACCATATAACGTATATCGTTATATAGTATTACCTTATAACGTATAACGTTATATAGTATTACGTTATAACGTATAACGTTATATAGTATTACGTTATAACGTATAACGTTATATAGTATCACCATGTAACGTATAACGTTATATAGTATTACGTTATAACGTATAACGTTATATAGTATTACGTTATAACGTATAACGTTATGTAGTATTACGTTATAACGTATAACGTTATATAGTATTACGTTATGACGTATAACGTTATATAGTATTACGTTATAACGTATAACATTATATAGTATCACCATATAACGTATAACGTTATATAGTATTACGTTATAACGTATAACATTATATAGTATTACGTTATGACGTATAACGTTATATAGTATTAAGTCATAACGTATAACGTTATATAGTATTACGTTATAACGTATAACGTTATATAGTATTACGTTATGACGTATAACGTTATATGGTATTACCATATAACGTATAGCGTTATATAGTATTACGTTCTAACGTTATATAGTTTCACCATATAACGTATAACGTTATATAGTATTACGTTATAACGTATAACGTTATATAGTATTACGTTATAACGTATAACGTTATATAGTATTACGATATAACGTATAACGTTATATAGTATTACGATATAACGTATAACGTTATATAGTATTACGTTATAACGTATAACGTTATATAGTATTACGTTATAACGTATAACGTTATATAGTATTACGTTATAACGTATAACGTTATATAGTATTACGTTATAACGTATAACGTTATATAGTATTACGTTATAACGTATAACGTTATATAGTATTACGTTATAACGTATAACGTTATATAGTATTACGTTATAACGTATAAGGTTATATAGTATTGCGTTATAACGTATAACGATATATAGTATTACGTTATAACGTATAACGTTATATAGTATTACGTTATAACGTATAACGTTATATAGTATTACGTTATAACGTATAACGTTATGTAGTATTACGTTATAACGTATAACGTTATATAGCATTACGTTATAACGTATAACGTTATATAGTATTACGTTATAACGTATAACATTATATAGTATTACGTTATAACGTATAACGTTATATAGTATCACCATGTAACGTATAACGTTATATAGTATTACGTTATAACGTATAACGTTATATAGTATTACGTTATAACGTATAACGTTTTATAGTGTTACGTTATAACGTATAACGTTATATAGTATTACGTTATAACGTATAACGATATATAGTATTACGTTATGACGTATAACGTTATATAGTATTACGTTATGACGTATAACGTTATATAGTATTACGTTATACCGTATAACGTTATATAGTATTACGTTATAACGTATAACGTTATATAGTATTACGTTATAACGTATAACGTTATATAGTATTATGTTATAACGTATAACGTTATATAGTACTACGTTATAACGTATAACGTTATATAGTATTACGTTATAACGTATAACGTTATATAGTATTACCATATAACGTATATCGTTATATAGTATTACCTTATAACGTATAACGTTATATAGTATTACGTTATAACGTATAACGTTATATAGTATTACGTTATGTCGTATAACGTTATATGGTATTACCATATAACGTATAGCGTTATATACTATTACGTTATAACGTATAACGTTATATAGTATTACGTTATAACGTATAACGTTATATAGTATTACGTTATAACGTATAACGTTATATAGTATTACGTTATAACGTATAACGTTATATAGTATTACGTTATAACGTATAACGTTATAACGTATAACGTTTTATAGTGTTACGTTATAACGTATAACGTTATATAGTATTACGTTATAACGTATAACGATATATAGTATTACGTTATAACGTATAACGTTATATAGTATTATGTTATAACGTATAACGTTATATAGTACTACGTTATAACGTATAACGTTATATAGTATTACGTTATAACGTATAACGTTATATAGTATTACCATATAACGTATATCGTTATATAGTATTACCTTATAACGTATAACGTTATATAGTATTACGTTATAACGTATAACGTTATATAGTATTACGTTATGTCGTATAACGTTATATGGTATTACCATATAACGTATAGCGTTATATACTATTACGTTATAACGTATAACGTTATATAGTATTACGTTATAACGTATAACGTTATATAGTATTACGTTATAACGTATAACGTTATATAGTATTACGTTATAACGTATAACGTTATATAGTATTACGTTATAACGTATAACGTTATAACGTATAACGTTATATAGTATTACGTTATATCGCATAACGTTATATAGTATTACGTTATAACGTATAACGTTATATAGTACTACGTTATAACGTATAACGTTATATAGTATTACGTTATAACGTATAACGTTATATAGTATTACGTTATAACGTATAACGTTATATAGTATTACGTTATAACGTATAACGTTATAACGTATAACGTTATATAGTATTACGTTATATCGCATAACGTTATATAGTATTACGTTATAACGTATAACGTTATATAGTACTACGTTATAACGTATAACGTTATATAGTATTACGTTATGACGTATAACGTTATATAGTATTACGTTATAACGTATGACGTTATATAATATCACCATATAACGTATAACGTTATATACTATTACGTTATAACGTATAACGTTATATAGTATTACGTTATAACGTATAACGTTATATAGTATTACGTTATAACGTATAACGTTATATAGTATTACCATATAACGTATATCGTTATATAGTATTACCTTATAACGTATAACGTTATATAGTATTACGTTATAACGTATAACGTTATATAGTATTACGTTATAACGTATAACGTTATATAGTATCACCATGTAACGTATAACGTTATATAGTATTACGTTATAACGTATAACGTTATATAGTATTACGTTATAACGTATAACGTTATGTAGTATTACGTTATAACGTATAACGTTATATAGTATTACGTTATGACGTATAACGTTATATAGTATTACGTTATAACGTATAACATTATATAGTATCACCATATAACGTATAACGTTATATAGTATTACGTTATAACGTATAACATTATATAGTATTACGTTATGACGTATAACGTTATATAGTATTAAGTCATAACGTATAACGTTATATAGTATTACGTTATAACGTATAACGTTATATAGTATTACGTTATGACGTATAACGTTATATGGTATTACCATATAACGTATAGCGTTATATAGTATTACGTTCTAACGTTATATAGTTTCACCATATAACGTATAACGTTATATAGTATTACGTTATAACGTATAACGTTATATAGTATTACCTTATAACGTATAACGTTATAACGTATAACGTTATATAGTATTACGTTATAACGTATAACATTATATAGTATTACGTTATAACGTATAACGTTATATAGTATTACGTTATAACGTATAACGTTATATAGTATTACGTTATAACGTATAACGTTATATAGTATTACGTTATAACGTATAACATTATATAGTATTACGTTATAACGTATAACGTTATATAGTATTACGTTATGACGTATAACGTTATATAGTATTACGTTATAACGTATAACGTTATATAGTATTACGTTATAACGTATAACGTTATATAGTATTACGTTATAACGTATAACGTTATATAGTATTACCATATAACGTATATCGTTATATAGTATTACCTTATAACGTATAACGTTATATAGTATTACGTTATAACGTATAACGTTATATAGTATTACGTTATAACGTATAACGTTATATAGTATCACCATGTAACGTATAACGTTATATAGTATTACGTTATAACGTATAACGTTATATAGTATTACGTTATAACGTATAACGTTATGTAGTATTACGTTATAACGTATAACGTTATATAGTATTACGTTATGACGTATAACGTTATATAGTATTACGTTATAACGTATAACATTATATAGTATCACCATATAACGTATAACGTTATATAGTATTACGTTATAACGTATAACATTATATAGTATTACGTTATGACGTATAACGTTATATAGTATTAAGTCATAACGTATAACGTTATATAGTATTACGTTATAACGTATAACGTTATATAGTATTACGTTATAACGTATAACGTTATATAGTATTACCATATAACGTATATCGTTATATAGTATTACCTTATAACGTATAACGTCATATAGTATTACGTTATAACGTATAACGTTATATAGTATTACGTTATAACGTATAACGTTATATAGTATCACCATGTAACGTATAACGTTATATAGTATTACGTTATAACGTATAACGTTATATAGTATTACGTTATAACGTATAACGTTATGTAGTATTACGTTATAACGTATAACGTTATATAGTATTACGTTATGACGTATAACGTTATATAGTATTACGTTATAACGTATAACATTATATAGTATCACCATATAACGTATAACGTTATATAGTATTACGTTATAACGTATAACGTTATATAGTATTACGTTATAACGTATAACGTTATATAGTATTACGTTATAACGTATAACATTATATAGTATTACGTTATGACGTATAACGTTATATAGTATTAAGTCATAACGTATAACGTTATATAGTATTACGTTATAACGTATAACGTTATATAGTATTACGTTATGACGTATAACGTTATATGGTATTACCATATAACGTATAGCGTTATATAGTATTACGTTCTAACGTTATATAGTTTCACCATATAACGTATAACGTTATATAGTATTACGTTATAACGTATAACGTTATATAGTATTACCTTATAACGTATAACGTTATAACGTATAACGTCATATAGTATTACGTTATAACGTATAACATTATATAGTATTACGTTATAACGTATAACGTTATATAGTATTACGTTATAACGTATAACGTTATATAGTATTACGTTATAACGTATAACGTTATATAGTATTACGTTATAACGTATAACATTATATAGTATTACGTTATAACGTATAACGTTATATAGTATTACGTTATAACGTATAACGTTATATAGTACTACGTTATAACGTATAACGTTATATAGTATTACGTTATAACGTATAACGTTATATAGTATTACGTTATAACGTATAACGTTATATAGTATTACGTTATAACGTATAACGTTATAACGTATAACGTTATATAGTATTACGTTATATCGCATAACGTTATATAGTATTACGTTATAACGTATAACGTTATATAGTACTACGTTATAACGTATAACGTTATATAGTATTACGTTATAACGTATAACGTTATATAGTATTACGTTATAACGTATAACGTTATATAGTATTACGTTATGACGTATAACGTTATATAGTATTACGTTATAACGTATGACGTTATATAATATCACCATATAACGTATAACGTTATATACTATTACGTTATAACGTATAACGTTATATAGTATTACGTTATAACGTATAACGTTATATAGTATTACGTTATAACGTATAACGTTATATAGTATTACGTTATGACGTATAACGTTATATAGTATTACGTTATAACGTATGACGTTATATAATATCACCATATAACGTATAACGTTATATACTATTACGTTATAACGTATAACGTTATATAGTATTACGTTATAACGTATAACGTTATATAGTATTACGTTATAACGTATAACGTTATATAGTATTACCATATAACGTATATCGTTATATAGTATCACCATATAACGTATAACGTTATATAGTATTACGTTATAACGTATAACATTATATAGTATTACGTTATGACGTATAACGTTATATAGTATTAAGTCATAACGTATAACGTTATATAGTATTACGTTATAACGTATAACGTTATATAGTATTACGTTATGACGTATAACGTTATATGGTATTACCATATAACGTATAGCGTTATATAGTATTACGTTCTAACGTTATATAGTTTCACCATATAACGTATAACGTTATATAGTATTACGTTATAACGTATAACGTTATATAGTATTACCTTATAACGTATAACGTTATAACGTATAACGTTATATAGTATTACGTTATAACGTATAACATTATATAGTATTACGTTATAACGTATAACGTTATATAGTATTACGTTATAACGTATAACGTTATATAGTATTACGTTATAACGTATAACGTTATATAGTATTACGTTATAACGTATAACATTATATAGTATTACGTTATAACGTATAACGTTATATAGTATTACGTTATGACGTATAACGTTATATAGTATTACGTTATAACGTATAACGTTATATAGTATTACGTTATAACGTATAACGTTATATAGTATTACGTTATGACGTATAACATTATATAGTATTACGTTATAACGTATAACGTTATATAGTATTACGTTATAACGTATAACGTTATATAGTATTACGTTATAACGTATAACATTATATAGTATTACGTTATAACGTTATATAGTATCACCATATAACGTATAACGTTATATAGTATTACGTTATAACGTATAACGTTATATATTATTACGTTATAACGTATAACGTTATAACGTATAACGTTATATAGTATTACGTTATAACGTATAACGTTATATAGTATTACGTTATAACGTATAACGTTATATAGTATCACCATGTAACGTATAACGTTATATAGTATTACGTTATAACGTATAACGTTATATAGTATTACGTTATAACGTATAACGTTATGTAGTATTACGTTATAACGTATAACGTTATATAGTATTACGTTATGACGTATAACGTTATATAGTATTACGTTATAACTTATAACGTTATATAATATTACCATATAACGTATAACGTTATATACTATTACGTTATAACGTATAACGTTATATAGTATTACGTTATAACGTATAACGTTATATAGTATTACCTTATATCGTATAACGTTATATAGTATTACGTTATAACGTATAACGTTATATAGTATTACGTTATAACGTATAACGTTATATAGTACTACGTTATAACGTATAACGTTATATAGTATTACGTTATAACGTATAACGTTATATAGTATTACCATATAACGTATATCGTTATATAGTATTACCTTATAACGTATAACGTTATATAGTATTACGTTATAACGTATAACGTTATATAGTATTACGTTATAACGTATAACGTTATATAGTATCACCATGTAACGTATAACGTTATATAGTATTACGTTATAACGTATAACGTTATATAGTATTACGTTATAACGTATAACGTTATGTAGTATTACGTTATAACGTATAACGTTATATAGTATTACGTTATGACGTATAACGTTATATAGTATTACGTTATAACGTATAACATTATATAGTATCACCATATAACGTATAACGTTATATAGTATTACGTTATAACGTATAACGTTATATAGTATTACGTTATAACGTATAACGTTATATAGTATTACGTTATAACGTATAACATTATATAGTATTACGTTATGACGTATAACGTTATATAGTATTAAGTCATAACGTATAACGTTATATAGTATTACGTTATAACGTATAACGTTATATAGTATTACGTTATGACGTATAACGTTATATGGTATTACCATATAACGTATAGCGTTATATAGTATTACGTTCTAACGTTATATAGTTTCACCATATAACGTATAACGTTATATAGTATTACGTTATAACGTATAACGTTATATAGTATTACCTTATAACGTATAACGTTATAACGTATAACGTCATATAGTATTACGTTATAACGTATAACATTATATAGTATTACGTTATAACGTATAACGTTATATAGTATTACGTTATAACGTATAACGTTATATAGTATTACGTTATAACGTATAACGTTATATAGTATTACGTTATAACGTATAACATTATATAGTATTACGTTATAACGTATAACGTTATATAGTATTACGTTATGACGTATAACGTTATATAGTATTACGTTATAACGTATAACGTTATATAGTATTACGTTATGACGTATAACATTATATAGTATTACGTTATAACGTATAACGTTATATAGTATTACGTTATAACGTATAACGTTATATAGTATTACGTTATAACGTATAACATTATATAGTATTACGTTATAACGTTATATAGTATCACCATATAACGTATAACGTTATATAGTATTACGTTATAACGTATAACGTTATATATTATTACGTTATAACGTATAACGTTATAACGTATAACGTTATATAGTATTACGTTATAACGTATAACGTTATATAGTATTACGTTATGTCGTATAACGTTATATGGTATTACCATATAACGTATAGCGTTATATAGTATTACGTTATAACGTTATATAGTTTCACCATATAACGTATAACGTTATATAGTATTACGTTATGACGTATAACGTTATATAGTATTACGTTATAACGTATAACGTTATATAGTATTACGTTATGACGTATAACATTATATAGTATTACGTTATAACGTATAACGTTATATAGTATTACGTTATAACGTATAACGTTATATAGTATTACGTTATAACGTATAACATTATATAGTATTACGTTATAACGTTATATAGTATCACCATATAACGTATAACGTTATGTAGTATTACGTTATAACGTATAACGTTATATAGTATTACGTTATAACGTATAACGTTATATAGTATCACCATGTAACGTAAAACGTTATATAGTATTACGTTATAACGTATAACGTTATATAGTATTACGTTATAACGTATAACGTTATGTAGTATTACGTTATAACGTATAACGTTATATAGTATTACGTTATGACGTATAACGTTATATAGTATTACGTTATAACTTATAACGTTATATAATATTACCATATAACGTATAACGTTATATACTATTACGTTATAACGTATAACGTTATATAGTATTACGTTATAACGTATAACGTTATATAGTATTACCTTATATCGTATAACGTTATATAGTATTACGTTATAACGTATAACGTTATATAGTATTACGTTATAACGTATAACGTTATATAGTACTACGTTATAACGTATAACGTTATATAGTATTACGTTATAACGTATAACGTTATATAGTATTACCATATAACGTATATCGTTATATAGTATTACCTTATAACGTATAACGTTATATAGTATTACGTTATAACGTATAACGTTATATAGTATTACGTTATAACGTATAACGTTATATAGTATCACCATGTAACGTATAACGTTATATAGTATTACGTTATAACGTATAACGTTATATAGTATTACGTTATAACGTATAACGTTATGTAGTATTACGTTATAACGTATAACGTTATATAGTATTACGTTATGACGTATAACGTTATATAGTATTACGTTATAACGTATAACATTATATAGTATCACCATATAACGTATAACGTTATATAGTATTACGTTATAACGTATAACATTATATAGTATTACGTTATGACGTATAACGTTATATAGTATTAAGTCATAACGTATAACGTTATATAGTATTACGTTATAACGTATAACGTTATATAGTATTACGTTATAACGTATAACGTTATATAGTATTACCATATAACGTATATCGTTATATAGTATTACCTTATAACGTATAACGTCATATAGTATTACGTTATAACGTATAACGTTATATAGTATTACGTTATAACGTATAACGTTATATAGTATCACCATGTAACGTATAACGTTATATAGTATTACGTTATAACGTATAACGTTATATAGTATTACGTTATAACGTATAACGTTATGTAGTATTACGTTATAACGTATAACGTTATATAGTATTACGTTATGACGTATAACGTTATATAGTATTACGTTATAACGTATAACATTATATAGTATCACCATATAACGTATAACGTTATATAGTATTACGTTATAACGTATAACGTTATATAGTATTACGTTATAACGTATAACGTTATATAGTATTACGTTATAACGTATAACATTATATAGTATTACGTTATGACGTATAACGTTATATAGTATTAAGTCATAACGTATAACGTTATATAGTATTACGTTATAACGTATAACGTTATATAGTATTACGTTATGACGTATAACGTTATATGGTATTACCATATAACGTATAGCGTTATATAGTATTACGTTCTAACGTTATATAGTTTCACCATATAACGTATAACGTTATATAGTATTACGTTATAACGTATAACGTTATATAGTATTACCTTATAACGTATAACGTTATAACGTATAACGTCATATAGTATTACGTTATAACGTATAACATTATATAGTATTACGTTATAACGTATAACGTTATATAGTATTACGTTATAACGTATAACGTTATATAGTATTACGTTATAACGTATAACGTTATATAGTATTACGTTATAACGTATAACATTATATAGTATTACGTTATAACGTATAACGTTATATAGTATTACGTTATAACGTATAACGTTATATAGTACTACGTTATAACGTATAACGTTATATAGTATTACGTTATAACGTATAACGTTATATAGTATTACGTTATAACGTATAACGTTATATAGTATTACGTTATAACGTATAACGTTATAACGTATAACGTTATATAGTATTACGTTATATCGCATAACGTTATATAGTATTACGTTATAACGTATAACGTTATATAGTACTACGTTATAACGTATAACGTTATATAGTATTACGTTATAACGTATAACGTTATATAGTATTACGTTATAACGTATAACGTTATATAGTATTACGTTATGACGTATAACGTTATATAGTATTACGTTATAACGTATGACGTTATATAATATCACCATATAACGTATAACGTTATATACTATTACGTTAACGTTATAACGTATAACGTTATATAGTATTACGTTATAACGTATAACGTTATATAGTATTACGTTATACGTATAACGTTATATAGTATTACGTTATGACGTATAACGTTATATAGTATTACGTTATAACGTATGACGTTATATAATATCACCATATAACGTATAACGTTATATACTATTACGTTTATAACGTAAAACGTTATATAGTATTACGTTATAACGTATAACGTTATATAGTATTACGTTATAACGTAATAACGTTATATAGTATTACCATATAACGTATATCGTTATATAGTATCACCATATAACGTATAACGTTATATAGTATTACGTTATAACGTATAACATTATATAGTATTACGTTATGACGTATTACGTTATATAGAATTAAGTCATAACGTATAACGTTATATAGTATTACGTTATAACGTATAACGTTATATAGTATTACGTTATGACGTATAACGTTATATGGTATTACCATATAACGTATAGCGTTATATAGTATTACGTTCTAACGTTATATAGTTTCACCATATAACCGTATAACGTTATATAGTATTACGTTATAACGTATAACGTTATATAGTATTACCTTATAACGTATAACGTTATAACGTATAACGTTATATAGTATTACGTTATAACGTATAACATTATATAGTATTACGTTATAACGTATAACGTTATATAGTATTACGTTATAACGTATAACGTTATATAGTATTACGTTATAACGTATAACGTTATATAGTATTACGTTATAACGTATAACATTATATAGTATTACGTTATAACGTATAACGTTATATAGTATTACGTTATGACGTATAACGTTATATAGTATTACGTTATAACGTATAAACGTTATATAGTATTACGTTATAACGTATAACGTTATATAGTATTACGTTATGACGTATAACATTATATAGTATTACGTTATAACGTATAACGTTATATAGTATTACGTTATAACGTATAACGTTATATAGTATTACGTTATAAACGTATAACATTATATAGTATTACGTTATAACGTTATATAGTATCACCATATAACGTATAACGTTATATAGTATTACGTTATAACGTATAACGTTATATATTATTACGTTATAACGTATAACGTTATAACGTATAACGTTATATAGTATTACGTTATAACGTATAACGTTATATAGTATTACGTTATAACGTATAACGTTATATAGTATCACCATGTAACGTATAACGTTATATAGTATTACGTTATAACGTATAACGTATATAGTATTACGTTATAAACGTATAACGTTATGTAGTATTACGTTATAACGTATAACGTTATATAGTATTACGTTATGACGTATAACGTTATATAGTAATTACGTTATAACTTATAACGTTATATAATATTACCATATAACGTATAACGTTATATACTATTACGTTATAACGTATAACGTTATATAGTATTACGTATAACGTATAACGTTATATAGTATTACCTTATATCGTATAACGTTATATTGTATTACGTTATAACGTATAACGTTATATAGTATTACGTTATAACGTATAACGTTATATAGTACTTACGTTATAACGTATAACGTAGTACTATATAACGTTAAACGTTATAACGTAATACTATATAACGTTATACGTTATATCGTATTACGTTATAACGTATAACGTTATATAGTATTACGTTATAACGTATAACGTTATATAGTACTACGTTATACGTTATAACGTAGTACTATATAACGTTATACGTTATAACGTAATACTATATAACGTTATACGTTATAACGTAATACAATATAACGTTATACGATATAAGGTAATACTATATAACGTTATACGTTATAACGTAATACTATATAACGTTATACGTTATAACGTAATAGTATATAACGTTATACGTTATATGGTAATATTATATAACGTTATAAGTTATAACGTAATACTATATAACGTTATACGTCATAACGTAATACTATATAACGTTATACGTTATAACGTAATACTACATAACGTTATACGTTATAACGTAATACTATTATAACGTTATACGTTATAACGTAATACTATATAACGTTATACGTTACATGGTGATACTATATAACGTTTATACGTTATAACGTAATACTATATAACGTTATACGTTATAACGTAATACTATATAACGTTATACGTTATACGTTATACGTATAACGTAATAAGTTATAACGTTATACGTTATAACGTAATACTATATAACGTTATACGTTATATGGTGATACTATATACGTTATAACGTAATACTATATAATGTTATACGTTATAACGTAATACTATATAACGTTATACGTTATAACGTAATACTATATAACGTTATACGTTATAACGTAATACTATATAATGTTATACGTCATAACGTAATACTATTACGTTATCGTATAACGTATACTATATAACGTTATACGTTATAACGTAATACTATATAACGTTATACGTCATAACGTAATACTATATAACGTTATACGTTAATACGTAATACTATATAATGTTATACGTTATAACGTAATACTATATAACGTTATACGTTATAAACGTAATACTATATAACGTTATACGTTATAACGTAATACTATATAACGTTATACGTTATAACGTAATACTATATAATGTTATACGTTATAACGTAATACTATATAACGTTATACGTATAACGTTATACGTATAAGGTAATACTATTATAACGTTATACGTTTATAACGTAATACTATATAACGTTATACGTTATATGGTGAAACTATATAACGTTAGAACGTAATACTATATAACGCTATACGTTATATGGTAATACCCATATAACGTTATACGTCATAACGTCATACTATATAACGTTTATACGTTATAACGTAATACTATATAACGTTATACGTTATGACTTAATACTATATAACGTTATACGTCATAACGTAATACTATATAATGTTATACGTTATAACGTAATACTATATAACGTTATACGTATATGGTGATACTATATAACGATATACGTTATATGGTAATACTATATAACGTTATACGTTATAACGTAATACTATATAACGTTATACGTTATACGTAATACTATATAACGTATACGTTATAACGTAATAGTATATAACGTTTACGTTATATGGTGATATTATAATAACGTCATACGTTATAACGTAATACTATATAACGTTATACGTCATAACGTAATACTATATAACGTTATACGTTATAACGTAATACTATATAACGTTATACGTTATAACGTAATACTATATAACGTTATACGTTATAACGTAATAGTATATAACGTTATACGTTATATGGTGATATTATATAACGTCATACGTTTATAACGTAATACTATATAACGTTATACGTCATAACGTAATACTATATAACGTTATACGTATAACGTAATACTATATAACGTTATACGTTATAACGTAATACTATATAACGTTATACGTTATAACGTAGTACTAATAACGTTATACGTTATAACGTAATACTATATAACGTTATGCGATATAACGTAATACTATATAACGTTATACGTTATAACGTTATACGTTATAACGTAATACTATATAACGTTATACGTTATAACGTAATACTATATAACGTTATACGTTATAACGTAATACTATATACGTTATACGTTATAACGTAGTACTATATAACGTTATACGTTATAACGTAATACTATATAACGTTATACGTTATAACGTAATACTATATAATGTTATACGTTATAACGTAATACTATATAACGTTATACGTTATAACGTAATACTATATAACGTTATACGTTATAACGTAATACTATATAACGTTATACGTTATAACGTAATACTATATAATGTTATACGTTATAACGTAATACTATATGACGTTATACGTTATAACGTTATACGTTATAAGGTAATACTATATAACGTTATACGTTATAACGTAATACTATATAACGTTATACGTTATATGGTGAAACTATATAACGTTAGAACGTAATACTATATAACGCTATACGTTATATGTTAATACCATATAACGTTATACGTCATAACGTAATACTATATAAACGTTATACCGTTATAACGTAATACTATATAACGTTATACGTTATGACTTAATACTATATAACGTTATACGTCATAACGTAATACTATATAATGTTATACGTTATAACGTAATACTATATAACGTTATACGTTATAACGTAATACCTATATAACGTTATACGTTATAACGTAATACTATATAACGTTATACGTTATATGGTGATACTATATAATGTTATACGTTATAACGTAATACTATATAACGTTATTACGTCATAACGTTAATACTATATAACGTTATACGTTATAAACGTAATACTACATAACGTTATACGTTATAACGTAATACTATATAACGTTATACGTTATAACGTAATACTATATAACGTTATACGTTACATGGTGATACTAATATAACGTTATACGTTATAACGTAATACTATATAACGTTATACGTTATAACGTAATACTATATGACGTTATACGTTATAAGGTAATACTATATAACGATATACGTTATATGGTAAGTAACTATATAACGTTATACGTTATAACGTAATACTATATAACGTTATACGTTATAACGTAATACTATATAACGTTATACGTTATGACTTAATACTATATAACGTTATACGTCATAACGTAATACTATATAATGTTTATACGTTATAACGTAATACTATATAACGTTATACGTATATGGTGATACTATATTAATTGTTATACGTTATAAACGTAATACTATATAACGTTATACGTCATAACGTAATACTATATAACGTTATACGTTATAACGTAATACTACATAACGTTATACGTTATAACGTAATACTATATAACGTTATACGTTATAACGTAATACTATATAACGTTATACGTTACATGGTGATACTATATAACGTTATACGTTATAACGTAATACTATATAACGTTATACGTTATAACGTAATACTATATAACGTTATACGTTATAAGGTAATACTAAATAACGATATACGTTATATGGTAATACTATATAACGTTATACGTTATAACGTAATACTATATAACGTTATACGTTATAACGTAGTACTATATAACGTTATACGTTTATAACGTAATACTATATAACGTTATACGTTATAACGTAATACTATATAACGTTATACGATATAAGGGTAATACTATATAAACGTTATACGTTATACGGAATACTATATAACGTTATACGTTATAACGTAATAGTATATAACGTTATACGTTATATGGTAATATTATATAACGTTATAAGTTATAACGTAATACTATATAACGTTATACGTCATAACGTAATACTATATAACGTTATACGTTATAACGTAATACTACATAACGTTATACGTTATAACGTAATACTATATAACGTTATACGTTATAACGTAATACTATATAACGTTTTACGTTACATGGTGATACTATATACGTTATACGTTATAACGTAATACTATATAACGTTTTATACGTATACTATAACGTTAATACTACATAACGTTATACGTTTATATGGTGATACTATATAACGTTATAACGTAATACTATTATATGTTATACGTTATAACGTAATACTATATAACGTTATACGTTATAACGTAATACTATATAACGTTATACGTTATAACGTAATACTATATAATGTTATACGTCATAACGTAATACTATATAACGTTATACGTTATAACGTAATACTATATAACGTTATACGTCATAACGTAATACTATATAACGTTATACGTTATATGGTGAAACTATATAACGTTATAACGTAATACTATATAACGCTATACGTTATATGGTAATACCATATAACGTTATAACGACATAACGTAATACTATATAACGTTATACGTTATAACGTAATACTATATAACGTTATACGTTATAACGTTATACGTTATAACGTAATAATATTATAACGTTATACGTTATAACGTAATACTATATAACGTTATACGTTATATGGTGATACTATATAACGTTATAACGTAATACTATATAATGTTATACGTTATAACGTAATACTATATAACGTTATACGTTATAACGTAATACTATATAACGTTATACGTTATAACGTAATACTATATAATGTTATACGTCATAACGTAATACTATATAACGTTATACGTTATAAACGTAATACTATATAACGTTATACGTCATAACGTAATACTATATAACGTTATACGTTATAACGTAATACTATATAATGTTATACGTTATAACGTAATACTATATAACGTTATACGTTATAACGTAATACTATATAACGTTATACGTTATAACGTAATACTATATAACGTTATTACGTTATAACGTAATACTATATAATGTTATACGTTATAACGTAATACTATATGACGTTATACGTTATAACGTTATACGTTATAAGGTAATACTATATAACGTTATACGTTATAACGTAATACTATATAACGTTATACGTTATATGGTGAAACTATATAACGTTAGAACGTAATACTATATAACGCTATACGTTATATGGTAATACCATATAACGTTATACGTCATAACGTAATACTATATAACGTTATACGTTATAACGTAATACTATATAACGTTATACGTTATGACTTAATACTATATAACGTTATACGTCATAACGTAATACTATATAATGTTATACGTTATAACGAATACTATATAACGTTATACGTTATAACGTAATACTATATAACGTTATACGTTATAACGTAAATACTATATAACGTTATACGTTATATGGTGATACTATATAATGTTATACGTTATAACGTAATACGATATAACGTTTTACGTCATAACGTAATACTATATAACGTTATACGTTATAACGTAATACTACATAACGTTATACGTTATAACGTAATACTATATAACGTTATACGTTATAACGTAATACTATATAACGTTTATACGTTACATGGTGAATACTATATAACGTTATACGTTATAACGTAATACTATATAACGTTATACGTTATAACGTAATACTATATAACGTTATACGTTATAAGGTAATACTATATAACGATATACGTTATATGGTAATACTATATAACGTTATACGTTATAACGTAATACTATATAACGTTATACGTTATAACGTAAGTACTATATAACGTTATACGTTATAACGTAATACTATATAACGTTATACGTTATAACGTAATACTATATAACGTTATACGATATAAGGTAATACTATATAACGTTATACGTTATAACGTAATACTATATAACGTTGATACGTTATAACGTAATAGTATATAACGTTATACGTTATATGGTAATATTATATAACGTTATAAGTTATAACGTAATACTATATACGTTATACGTCATAACGTAATACTATATAACGTTATACGTTATAACGTAATACTACATAACGTTATACGTTATAACGTAATACTATATAACGTTATACGTTATAACGTAATACTATATAACGTTATTACGTTACATGGTGATACTATATAACGTTATACGTTATAACGTAATACTATATAACGTTATACGTTATAACGTAATACTATATAACGTTATACGTTATAACGTTATACGTTATAACGTAATAATATATAAACGTTATACGTTATAACGTAATACTATATAACGTTATACGTTATATGGTGATACTATATAACGTTATAACGTAATACTATATAATGTTATACGTTATAACGTAATACTATATAACGTTATACGTTATAACGTAATACTATATAACGTTATACGTTATAACGTAATACTATATAATGTTATACGTCATAACGTAATACTATATAACGTTATACGTTATAACGTAATACTATATAACGTTATACGTTATAACGTAATACTATATAACGTTATACGTCATAACGTAATACTATATAACGTTATACGTTATAACGTAATACTATATAATGTTATACGTATAACGTAATACTATATAACGTTATACGTTATAACGTAATACTATATAACGTTATACGTTATAACGTAATACTATATAACGTGTATACGTTATAACGTAATACTATATAATGTTATACGTTATAACGTAATACTATATAACGTTATACGTTATAACGTTATACGTTATAAGGTAATTACTATATAACGTTATACGTTATAACGTAATACTATATAACGTTATACGTTATATGGTGAAACTATATAACGTTAGAACGTAATACTATATAACGCTATACGTTATATGGTAATACCATATAACGTTATACGTCATAACGTAATACTATATAACGTTATACGTTATAACGTAATACTATATAACGTTATACGTTATGACTTAATACTATATAACGTTATACGTCATAACGTAATACTATATAATGTTATACGTTATAACGTAATACTATATAACGTTATACGTTATATGGTGATACTATATAACGATATACGTTATATGGTAATACTATATAACGTTATACGTTATAACGTAATACTATATAACGTTATACGTTATAACGTAATACTATATAACGTTATAACGTTATAACGTAATAGTATATAACGTTATACGTTATATGGTGATATTATATAACGTCATACGTTATAACGTAATACTATATAACGTTATACGTCATAACGTAATACTATATAACGTTATACGTTATAACGTAATACTATATAACGTTATACGTTATAACGTAATACTATATAACGTTATACGTTTATAACGTAATAGTATATAACGTTATACGTTATATGGTGATATTATATAACGTCATACGTTATAACGTAATACTATATAACGTTATACGTCATAACGTAATACTATATAACGTTATACGTTATAACGTAATACTATATAACGTTATACGTTATAACGTAATACTATATAACGTATACGTTATAACGTAGTACTATATAACGTTATACGTTATAACGTAATACTATATAACGTTATGCGATATAACGTAATACTATATAACGTTATACGTTATAACGTTATACGTTATAACGTAAATACTATATAACGTTATACGTTATAACGTAATACTATATAACGTTATACGTTATAACGTAATACTATATAACGTTATACGTTATAACGTAGTACTATATAACGTTATACGTTATAACGTAATACTATATAACGTTATACGTTATAACGTAATACTATATAATGTTATACGTTATAACGTAATACTATATAACGTTATACGTTATAACGTAATACTATATAACGTTATACGTTATAACGTAATACTATATAACGTTATACGTTATAACGTAATACTATATAATGGTTATACGTTATAACGTAATACTATATGACGTTATACGTTATAACGTTATACGTTATAAGGTAATACTATATAACGTTATACGTTATAACGTAATACTATATAACGTTATACGTTATATGGTGAAACTATATAACGTTAGAACGTAATACTATATAACGCTATACGTTATATGGTAATACCATATAACGTTATACGTCATACGTAATACTATATAACGTTATACGTTTATAACGTAATACTATTAAACGTTATAACGTTATGACTTAATACTATATAACGTTATACGTCATAACGTAATACTATATAATGTTATACGTTATAACGTAATACTATATAACGTTATACGTTATAACGTAATACTATATAACGTTATACGTTATAACGTAATACTATATAACGTTATACGTTATATGGTGATACTATATAATGTTATACGTTATTAACGTAATACTATATAACGTTATACGTCATAACGTAATACTATATAACGTTTTACGTTATAACGTAATACTACATAACGTTATACGTTATAACGTAATACTATATAACGTTATACGTTATAACGTAATACTATATAACGTTATACGTTACATGGTGATACTATATAACGTTATACGTTATAACGTTATACTATATAACGTTATACGTTATAACGTAATACTATATGACGTTATACGTTATAAGGTAATACTATATAACGATATACGTTATTGGTAATACTATATAACGTTATACGTTATAAACGTAATACTATATAACGTTATACGTTATAACGTAATACTATATAACGTTATACGTTATGACTTAATACTATATAACGTTATACGTCATAACGTAATACTATATAATGTTATACGTATAACGTAATACTATATAACGTTATACGTTATATGGTGATACTATATAATGTTATACGTTATAACGTAATACTATATAACGTTATACGTCATAACGTAATACTATATAACGTTATACGTTATAACGTAATACTACATAACGTTATACGTTATAACGTAATACTATATAACGTTATACGTTATAACGTAATACTATATAACGTTATACGTTACATGGTGAATACTATATAACGTTATACGTTATAACGTAATACTATATAACGTTATACGTTATAACGTAATACTATATAACGTTATACGTTATAAGGTAATACTATATAACGATATACGTTATATGGTAATACTATATAACGTTATACGTTATAACGTAATACTATATAACGTTATACGTTATAACGTAATACTATATAACGTTATACGTTATAACGTAATACTATATAACGTTATACGTCATAACGTAATACTATAAACGTTATACGTTATAACGTAATACTATATAATGTTATACGTTATAACGTAATACTATATAACGTTATACGTTATAACGTAATACTATATAACGTTATACGTTATAACGTAATACTATATAACGTTATACGTTATAACGTAATACTATATAATGTTATACGTTATAACGTAATACTATATAACGTTATACGTTATAACGTTATACGTTATAAGGTAATACTATATAACGTTATACGTTATAACGTAATACTATATAACGTTATACGTTATATGGTGAAACTATATAACGTTAGAACGTAATACTATATAACGCTATACGTTATATGGTAATACCATATAACGTTATACGTCATAACGTAATACTATATAACGTTATACGTTATAACGTAATACTATAATAACGTTATACGTTATGACTTAATACTATATAACGTTATACGTCATAACGTAATACTATATAATGTTATACGTTATAACGTAATACTATATAACGTTATACGTTATATGGTGATACTATATAATGTTATACGTTATAACGTAATACTATAATAACGTTATACGTCATAACGTAATACTATATAACGTTATACGTTTATAACGTAATACTACATAACGTTATACGTTATAACGTAATACTATATAACGTTATACGTTATAACGTAATACTATATAACGTTATACGTTACATGGTGATACTATATAACGTTATACGTTATAACGTAATACTATATAACGTTATACGTTATAACGTAATACTATATAACGTTATACGTTAAAGGTAATACTATATAACGATATACGTTATATGGTAATACTATATAACGTTATACGTTATAACGTAATACTATATAACGTTATACGTTATAAACGTAATACTATATAACGTTATACGTTATAACGTAATAGTATATAACGTTATACGTTATATGGTGATATTATATAACGTCATACGTTATAACGTAATACTATATAACGTTATACGTCATAACGTAATACTATATAACGTTATACGTTATAACGTAGTACTATATAACGTTATACGTTATAACGTAATACTATATAACGTTATGCGATATAACGTAATACTATATAACGTTATACGTTATAACGTTATACGTTATAACGTAATACTATATAACGTTATACGTTATAACGTAATACTATATAACGTTATACGTTATAACGTAATACTATATAACGTTATACGTTATAACGTAGTACTATATAACGTTATACGTTATAAACGTAATACTATATAACGTTATGCGATATAACGTAATACTATATAACGTTATACGTTATAACGTTATACGTTATAACGTAATACTATATAACGTTATACGTTATAACGTAATACTATATAACGTTATACGTTATAACGTAATACTATATAACGTTATACGTTATAACGTAATACTATATAACGTTATACGTTATAACGTAATAGTATATAACGCTATACGTTATATGGTAATACCATATAACGTTATACGACATAACGTAATACTATATAACGTTATACGTTATAACGTAATACTATATAACGTTATACGTTATAAGGTAATACTATATAACGATATACGTTATATGGTAATACTATATAACAGTTATACGTTATAACGTAATACTATATAACGTTATACGTTATAACGTAGTACTATATAACGTTATTACGTTATAACATAATACTATATAACGTTATACGTTATAACGTAATACTATATATCGTTATACGTTATAACGTAATACTATATAACGTTATACGTTATAACGTAACACTATAAACGTTATACGTTATAACGTTAACGTTATAACGTAATACTATATAACGTTATACGTTATAACGTAATACTATATAACGTTATACGTTATAACGTAATACTATATAACGTTATACGTTATAACGTAATACTATATAACGTTATACGTTATTAACGTAATAGTATATAACGCTATACGTTATATGGTAATACCATATAACGTTTATACGACATAACGTAATACTATATAACGTTATACGTTATAACGTAATACTATATAACGTTATACGTTATAAGGTAATACTATATAACGATATACGTTATATGGTAATACTATATAACGTTATACGTTATAACGTAATACTATATAACGTTATACGTTATAACGTAGTACTATATAACGTTATAACGTTATAACATAATACTATATAACGTTATACGTTATAACGTAATACTATATAACGTTATACGTTATAACGTAATACTATATAACGTTATACGGTAAACGTAATACTATATAACGTTATACGTCATAACGTAATACTATATAACGTATACGTCATAACGTAATACTATATATCGTATTACGTTATAACGTAATACTATATAACGTTATACGTTATAACGTAACACTATAAAACGTTATACGTTATAACGTAATACTATATAACGTTATACGTTATAACGTAA